>NC_069802.1:8106328-8406562 GCF_027406575.1 Nycticebus coucang
TTATATTGTGCAAGTCTGGAAATTATTTAATTGCTCGCATGATACTTTGCTGTTATTTCAGGTATACAGTAATTACTGGTGTGTTCATGAACACCATGGCTGCTATTCTATGAGAAGAGAAACAGAGGCCAAGGTAATATCATAATTTATGGTTCATTTTAGGTTTCTAGAGACAACTGAGTAGTCCTACACAGGGTTTTTTCAATTTTTAAAAATTTTTAATTTCTATGGACATATAAAACCTGTACATTTTTATGTAGTACCCTACAATGATTCTGAAAGATAATATGTTACGGTAGACAGAAGGGAAATAGCTTCACAGAAGTAGGGTAGGATTCTGGGTAGGATTTAGGGTTCATGTCAGGGTCCCCTTTTCTTCCCTTGTCTAGGCCCAGGTATGTCTAGGCCCAGGGTGACCTTAAATATCAGAGGGCAGCAGGAATGGGTTCAGAGAGGATCCTCCTTCCCCTCTCCACTCTTTACCTTAGCAAGCACAGAAGTTTTTCCCACTCATCTAGAGGGAGAAGTGAATTAAATAACACTGTATTGACATGTATGTTTCTTCTCAATTTATAAAAACACATAAAGGGACACTGACCCACTTACGTAATGATGTCAGCAAGAGACGGAGTTGATAAAGCCATCAACCTTGTTATTGCATTGAAATCAAACATTGGTGCTCTGACTGATTTTTCCCCTTTAGACATGCACTTCCAAAGCAGAAATGTGTATCCCTTTCAATTTTCTTTCTTCTTGAAGTAAGATTTCTTAATCAAACCCTGCTACCTTCTATCTTTCATTGTGAAGAAAGGTAACCTTTCTCAAAATATTCTGGCTATGCTGTACGTAGGTAAGTTCCAATCAAGGGCAAGAGGTAGGAGGCTTATCTGATGCTTGTTCCAAGCTAGAATTACCAATACTCCCCCCCACACGCACATAGCCCTCATATCCTGTATCTGAGTCTACTAGTCAATGCTTAATAGGTCAGAGGAGAAAACTGGTAAATTTGTGGAGTCATCAAACCATTTGGAGCTTGGTGCCTTTTTTTAATGGAATAAATGTGTTCTACTATATCTGATGAAGTAAACAAGACATAAAACTAAAAGGGGAAATATACAAGGAATAACATTTTGCCATAGATATTTTCTCTAGAGAATTGAAGCCTCGTTTTTATTTATTTTTTTTTTAATTAAATCATAGCTGTGTACATTAAAGCAATCATGGGGTACCATGCACTGGTTTTATACACAATTTGACATATTTTCATCACACTGGTTAACAGCCTGCCTGGCATTTTCTTAGTTACTGTGTTAAGACATTCATGGTCTACATTTATTAAGTTTCACATGTACCCTTGTTAGATGCACTGTAGACGTGGTCCCACCAATTACCCTCCCTCATTTTTAGGTAAATTCTCAAAGAAAAATAATGTTGCAAGGAAATTTATGCAGTAGCATCTTAAAAGCTGGTGTATAATACGCATCAAAGCTGAGGATTAGCAGTGGCATGGTCACAAACCCCACACAAATCTGTTGACTCCACTTTATCTCATTTTCCCATAAAGTTAGGATTCTTTTCTTTCTGAACAAACCCTGCATGTATTTACCCTGCTTCTCCACTAATGCGGGATTATTACCCGCTGGTTTTCAATGGGCTGTAATTTGAGCATACAGATATCTTTCTTAAACTTGAATAATTTTGAAAATTACTTGGCAAAATAAGGCAAAACTTGTTTTAGACAAAAATATATTTCATCTAGTCAAGGTATACTGCATTGGTATATGTAAAGTACCAAGGAACAGTATCTCCGAAGACACAATTGTAAAAACTGTAGGTGCCTAAATCCTGCTTTCCTTCTTAGTTGCTATCACTACTGTGCTTCTATACTGATTTGCATTAATTTCTAAAGTTTTATAAATAAGGCAGCTACATGATTTATCCATGTTTGTTATCTAAAAATGAAAAACAAATAATTAAATACAAACCACCATCAATCTTACCACTCAGGAGTATTACTATTATAGTACTATTTTTCATGAAGTTAGGATGGTTTCTTTTGATACCTTTAAAATCTGGGTAAAATCCCAGAAAGGCAAATCTCAGATATTTTCACTCATCTATGGGACCTAAATATTAAAAAATAATTGATTTCATGGCAGCAAAGAGTAGAATAATGCTTCCCAGAGGCTGGGAAGGGGAGCAGGGAGAGAGGGATGAACAGGGTCTGGTTAATGGGTGCAAAAATATAGCTAGATAATTAGACAGAATGAACAACATTTGATAGCACAGCATTGTGACTGTCATCAGCAATAAGCCAGTGTTTACTTTAAAATAACTAAAAAAGTGGAATTGGAATGTTCCTAACACAAAAAAATGATAAATGCCTGAGGTCATGGAAACTTCAGTTTCCCTGATTGGATTAATTCATGTTGTATGCCTTTATCTTTACACTACATGTACTCCAAAAACAACTATTATGAACCTATAATAATTATTTTTTAATATGAGCAAGCTTGCCTTTGACCTGTTATATCTGTGAATCCTCTGAAGCATCACTGTTATAACTGTCATGGTCATATTTGCCTCTGAGTTTTGTTTTAAATACCACATAGTATTTTTGTCCTGAAATTTAATCTTTGTTCTGCAATATTTTGGCCCTGATTTGAAAGTCAGGCCTTTCCACACGGCCTTCTCAAAATTAATACCAAGAAACTTTGACCTCAGGAGATGCTCTCAAAAGATTTGTGCTTGTTATGTAGAAAGGGGTGGTGGAATAAGTAGCTAAAGTCATTTTATGCTTTATCAGTGTGAATAGGCTTAATTTCAATATCATACCATTGTATTTATAAAGTTCTTGAACAATAAAGAACAGTGCTAGGCATGCAATTAATTCCATTTAAAAGTTTTAATTTTTACTTTTATTATATTGTACTGAGTCTCTCCCTGGTTCCTTCCCAGGTGAAAGTGTCTCCAGTTCATGTATTCCCAAATGTTTGTCTGACTTCCTAGGAAAAGTCCGGTATAAACACATTGGCTCTTTTCTTTTAACTTCTTTTCTTTTCTCAATTTCAAAGTTTCTCTCTTCTGCAAGTATTAGATTCATCTAGACATCTTTCTCAGTTTTCTTGCATAAGGTGAATTTTCCTAATAGCTAATGCATATATTAAAACTTTGTACCCTTATTATTGGGATACTTGGAAGGCGAGATCTTACTATATCATATTACTTCTAATGCAGTAACACAGGGCAGACATCCAGCAAGAGGTAAAGGCAATCACAGTTTGTTGTAAGTATTTCATATTGTATATAAAACCAGCACATTGTATCCCATAAATGCCTTAATGTACACAGCTAAGATTTAATTAAAGAAAGAACAAAGAAACATGAGATTTTCTTGAGCTGGAGAGGGTTTAATTGCTGGCATCACTCTGAGTTTTATAAAAATGGGAAGATACTCACCCAAATATGTGCTTACTATTGCATTTACCTTTGAAGTATGCAATTTTATTATCATAAAACAGTATATTAAAATTATTATCAGGCCACCACATCTAAAATTGGTCCGTAGACTTTGATTTTCACAGAACTTCATGCAGGTATGTGTGTTTTCTGCTTATTCTTTTTACAGACAGACATAGGTACCTATTTGGAATTGATGTATTTTTCACTATTTTTTCATATTCAGTTATAAAACTGGTTGTTTGTATAAATGACATTACCAAAAGAAAAAAAAAGAAAGAAAGAAAAAACTAAAAGATTTTATTTTGATTTAGTTCTTGTTGCCTTACTCTATTTGCTGGAGACATGATTTGGAAAAGCACAGGAAGACAAGAACTGCTGTGCCATCCATTTCCTGTGACAAAACCATACAATTCAAAGCCTGACGCCTTTCAGAGCCAGTGGGTCATGCTCCTCAGAACTGAGAGGTGTGATCTCCGTTCTTAGAAGGCCTCATCAAGACAGAAAATGATAACATATGAACACATCTGGGGCTCATGGGGTATAATTTTAATTGAATTTGCCTTTCTTGGTTGTTCAGCAATGCCAAATATTCAATATTTGACCTTATAAATTAGGAATGTCACTAGTAGGAATTCTCTATCATTTCTTTTTCTTTCTTGGTTTCTATTTGGAAGATAACAAAAAGCCTAATCTTCAATGTATTTACTTGTTTTTATTTCTGTTCAGTTTAAATAAGTGCTTACAAAAGTAACATAGAATATAAAGCAAAATGTTTATTAAATTAGTATCACTCCTTAATACCATTTAGTAATGTAGGAAGGATAGAAACTCTTAACAGGTAAAGATAAGAAAATAAAAACATATCCCCCCTTAATATTTCAAAAAGTGACTTTTAGTTCAAATTGATAGTTTTAGCAAAAAGTTTTAGCAAAACTGTAAGAATGATTACATTACGTATTGGGATAAAAATGGCTGAGATGAACAAAAGTGGCTGCCTGTCAAATTGGTGTTTGGATCAGTTTTTCTTTATCAAATTATGGTGTTGACATGAGTTCATTTAATATTTTAGTGAATAAATAGAAAGACATTTAACCATACACTGACAACAGGTTTTTTTTTTTTTTCTTTTTTTGAGACAGAGTCTCACTTTTTCACCCTCGGTAGAGTGCCGTGGCGTCATATAGCTCACAGCAACCTCCAACTCCTGGGCTTAGGTGATTCTCTTGTCTCAGCCTCCCAAGTAGCTGGGACTACAGGCACCCGCCACAATGCCCAGCTATTTTTTTGGTTGCAGTTTGGCCGGGGCCAGATTTGAACCCAGCACCCTAGGCATGTGGGGTGGGCGCCCTACTCACTGAGCCACAGGCGCCACCCTGACAACAGGTTTTATCAGGCAGAATAGGATAAGTTTTATTGCCATAGCAAAAAATCCTGACATGTTAGTAGTTCAGTATCACAAAGATTTAATTCTCATTCATATTATATGCTTATCCTAGACCAATTTTCCTCTTGTGGTTTTCATCTTTCCTCTAGACTGAAGGTGATGACAAAACACTGTCTAGAAAGATGCTCTTGACCTTGGCAGAGGCAGAAGAGAGCTCCTGAGGGTCTTACAAAGGGAATTAAGTATTCAGAACTGAAAGTGATGTGGACACCTCAGCTGTCACTCCTTGGCCAACAATAGTCACATGGCCTCACTCAACACAAGAGGGCAAGAAAACACAATCTTATCTTATCTTCAAGGGGATAACTAGAATAACCTGGTAGATATTCACTGATGCTAATTAGATGTGTAGCTATTGCTCTGCTGAAAATGGCCGACAGCAGATTTTAAGAGTGAGTTGTGCGTGTCTCTTCCCAACCCCGTATTCAGTGATTTAACTTTGGAAGCTTTGTTATCCATATCATGGATACTGCCAACACTACAAATTAGAGCTTTTTGTCCCATTCAGAGAAACCTGATAAACATTTAAGCTCTCCAGTATTAATTTATGAAGACAAATCCTGGAACGTAAGGCCAGTGGAAGAAAAATAAATACTTCCTCCTCAGTTCTTGAAAATTTCACTCTGTTTCTGTGGTCTCTATACTTGCAGAAAATGTTTATGAATAAGAAAATAACCTAATTAAAAGATGCATTGCTTTTGTTTAAGTCCTTTTCTCAGCTCCTGTCCTTAGATTAGCTGATGTCCCTGATTTTGCCTCAGTTAAAACCAGCCTATTTCAGACTCTTATATTTTTTGTTTTTTTAATTAAATCATAAACCCATAGATCATGTATGTATTAATGCATTTATTAGGTACAATGTGCTGATTTCATATAGAGATAGGAATGCTTATAAATAAAAGAAACACACTGGGACCCTGTTGAGACTGCATATTTATAAACTCCATTATATTGTAGATCAGAGCCAGCAAAAAGGCTGGCAGTACTGGGGAAAACTTATATTCAGAGTAAAGTTTGTAAGATCTGCAGATATGCAATGCCTTACAAATGGCATCACAACACATTCAGTCAGAGAAATTCATTATTAAATTTACTTAAATTTTAAATATATTCAACTACTGTAAAATTATTTTTCTTAGAAATACATTTCCTTAAGTTAAAGGAGTATCCATTTCCGAAACTGCTTATAATTCATTGCTTTTGACTTAACTTTATTAAGTATCCTTTAGTCAAAGAAAAATTAGACTGAACAAGTTAAACAGGCAAGTAAGAGTATTCAAGACTATTACAATAGGGGAAAGAGATTTAAGTCAATTGCAAATTAGTCCAGTGGGTAGAAATGTAAAATCTGGTGCCCAAAAAATATCAGAACTAAATAGCTGTAAAACAAGTGACGCTCTAAACGAGCTGGTTCTTATTTTTTTATATAATTTTATTTTTTTATTAAGTCTTTTGTACACAGATCATAAATACATTTATGCCCATTTCAGTGTGTTGATTATTTATTTATTTTTTTATTGTTGGGGATTCATTGAGGGTACAATAAGCCAGGTTACACTGATTGCAATTGTTAGGTAAAGTCCCTCTTGCAATCATGTCTTGCCCCCATAAAGTGTGACACACACCAAGGCCCCAACCCCCTCCCTCTGTCCCTCTTTCTGCTTTCCCCCCCATAACCTTAATTGTCAGTAATTGTCCTCATATCAAAATTACATAGGATTCATGCTTCTCCATTCTTGTGATGCTTTACTAAGAATAATGTCTTCCACTTCCATCCAGGTTAATATGAAGGATGTAAAGTCCCCATTTTTTTTAATGGCTGAATAGTATTCCATGGTATACATATACCACAGCTTGTTAATCCATTCCTGGGTTGGTGGGCATTTAGGCTGTTTCCACATTTTGGCGATTGTAAATTGAGCTGCAATAAACAGTCTAGTACAAGTGTCCTTACGATAAAAGGATTTTTGTCCTTCTGGGTATATGCCCAGTAATGGGATTGCAGGATCAAATGGGAGGTCTAGCTTGAGTGCTTTGAGGTTTCTCCATACTTCCTTCCAGAAAGGTTGTACTAGTTTGCAGTCCCACCAGCAGTGTAAAAGTGTTCCCTTCTCTCCACATCCACGCCAGCATCTGCAGTTTTGAGATTTTGTGATGTGGGCCATTCTCACTGGGGGTAGATGATATCTCAGGGTTGTTTTAATTTGCATTTCTCTAATATATAGAGATGATGAACATTTTTTCATGTGTTTGTTAGCCATTCATCTGTCATCTTTAGAGGAGGTTCTATTCATGTCTCTTGCCCATCGATATATGGGATTGTTGGCTTTTTTCATGTGGATTAATTTGAGTTCTCTATGGATCCTAGTTATCAAGCTTTTGTCTGATTGAAAATATGCAAATATCCTTTCCCATTGTGTAGGTTGTCTCTTTGCTTTGGTTATTGTCTCTTTAGCTGTACAGAAGCTTTTCAGTTTAATGAAGTCCCATTTGTTTATTTTTGTTGTTGTTGCAATTGCCATGGCAGTCTTCTTCATGAAGTCTTTCCCCAGGCCAATATCTTCCAGTATGTTGATTATTTGTACAAATTGGAGTGTTTACATCATACTAATCAGCTTAGCTTTCATCTCATTTACCCAGTATAGCATTAGGACATTTGTGTTCTACACATGATAGAACCAGCTTGTACTTGCAATGTGCTCCATAGGTGTGGTCTCCCTACTCTCCCCTACTATCCCTCCCCCCTTTCCCCATCCCTCCCCCACCCCTTCCCTCCTTCATCGCTGGTTATTGATTTTGATGTTGAGGTACAACTTTTCCATAAATGATCACATGTCATCATCTAGTTTCTAATAATACTTAATAGAACTTATGTGGTAAAATATTTATTTTTTGAAATATAAATTGGAAAACTACAAAAGCCAAGTTTAAGGTTGTTTTAAAATTAAAATTGTTCAGAATAAGCCAAGGAAGATACCCTTGAAGGTAAGGACAGAATGGTACAAAATGCTGGTAAGGACATATGCCATAATAGAAACAATTTTGTACATACATGGTCACTTTAAGAAAAAAGTGGCACTAAAGATCACTGATTAAAAGGTGGGCTGTTAAAAAAAGTGCTGCAAATAAATAAACAAACAAATAAAATAATGCTTAGAATATTGGATATTCATATATGGAAATAATTAAATTAGGTCACAATATCACACCACACATAAAAAACAATTCCTTATGTATGAGAATTCTACACGTGAAGAACAAAATTATGAATACTTTGGAAGATAATAAAAATGATATTTTCATAGCTTAAAGGTATGAAATAATTTTTTAAAACTAAACATAAATAGCTACCAGTTAAAAATGGAAGACTTAATGCATTTAACAGTGCCACAAATAATTGCAACATAAAAGCTGACTGTGAACAAACATTTGGAAAATATATATGTGAAAAAAGACAACTGGTAAACAAAATATTGAATATTATATTCAAGAAGGAAAAAAATAGAACCTATTTTAAAATATGGATAAGTTGCAATTTTATTTGCAGATACAGTAGGCTTTAAACCATCAAAAGTAAGGAAGGACAAGAATGGTCACTTCATATTTGTTAAGGGTAATACTCAATATGACGAGATCTCAATTATTAATATCTATGCACCCAACCAGAATGCACCTCAATTTATAAGAGAAACTCTAACAGACATGAGTAACTTGATTTCCTCCAGCTCCATAATCGTTGGAGATTTCAACACTCCCTTGGCAGTGTTGGATCGATCCTCCAGAAAGAAGCTGAGCAAAGAAATCTTAGATTTAAACCTAACCATCCAATATTTAGATTTAGCAGACATCTACAGAACATTTCATCCCAACAAAACTGAATACACATACTTCTCATCAGCCCACGGAACTTACTCCAAAATTGATCACATTTTAGGTCACAAGTCTAACCTCAGTAAATTTAAAGGAATAGAAATTATTCCATGCATCTTCTCGGACCATCATGGAATAAAACTTGAATTGAGTAACAACAGGAATCTGCATACCCATACAAAAACATGGAAGTTAAATAACCTTATGCTGAATGATAGCTGGGTCAGAGATGAGATTAAGAAAGAAATCACCAATTTTTTGGAACAAAACGACAATGAAGACACAAGCTATCAGAACCTCTGGGACACTGCAAAGGCAGTTCTAAGAGGGAAATTTATGGCACTGCAAGCCTTCCTCAAGAGAACGGAAAGAGAGGAAGTTAACAACTTAATGGGACATCTCACGCAACTGGAAAAGGAAGAACATTCCAACCCCAAACCCAGTAGAAGAAAAGAAATAACCAAAATTAGAGCAGAATTAAATGAAATTGAAAACAAAAGAATAATACAACAGATCAATAAATCAAAAAGCTGGTTTTTTGAAAAGGTCAATAAAATAGATAAACCTCTGGCCAACCTAATCAGGAAAAAAAGAGTAAAATCTCTAATATCATCAATCAGAAACAACAAAGACAAAATAACCACAGACTCATCAGAAATCCAAAAAATCCTTAATGAATATTACAAGAAACTTTATTCTCAGAAATATGAAAATCTGAAGGAAATAGACCGATACTTGGAAGTACGCCACCTTCCAAGACTTAACCAGAATCAAGTGGAAATGTTGAACAGACCCATATCAAGTTCAGAAATAGCATCAACTATACAAAACCTCCCTAAAAAGAAAAGCCCGGGACCAGATGGTTTCACATCAGAATTCTACCAAACCTTTAAAGAGGAATTAGTACCTATATTACTCAACCTGTTCCAAAATGTAGAAAAAGAAGGAAGACTACCCAACACGTTCTATGAAGCAAACATCACCCTGATTCCCAAACCAGGAAAAGACCCAACAAGAAAAGAAAATTATAGACCAATATCACTAATGAATATAGATGCAAAAATATTCAACAAGATCCTAACAAACAGAATCCAGCAACACATCAAACAGATTATACATCATGACCAAGTCGGTTTTATCCCAGGGTCTCAAGGCTGGTTCAATATACGTAAATCTATAAATGTAATTCAGCACATAAACAAATTAAAAAACAAAGACCATATGATTCTCTCAATTGATGCAGAAAAAGCTTTTGATAATATCCAGCATCCCTTCATGATCAGAACACTCAAGAAAATTGGTCTAGAAGGGACTTTTCTTAAACTGATAGAGGCTATCTACAGCAAACCCACAGCCAATATCATATTGAATGGAGTTAAATTGAAATCATTTCCACTCAGATCAGGAACCAGACAAGGCTGCCCATTGTCTCCATTGCTTTTCAACATTGTAATGGAAGTTTTAGCCACCGCAATTAGGGAAGAAAAGGCGATCAAGGGTATCCATATAGGGTCAGAAGAGATCAAACTCTCGCTCTTCGCAGATGATATGATTGTGTATCTGGAAAACACTAGGGACTCTACTACAAAACTCCTAGAAGTGATCAAGGAATACAGTAGCGTCTCAGGTTACAAAATCAAGATTCATAAATCGGTAGCCTTTATATACACCAACAACAGTCAAATTGAAAAAGCAGTTAAGGACTCTATCCCATTCACAGTAGTGCCAAAGAAGATGAAATATTTGGGAATTTACCTAACAAAAGATGTGAAAGATCTCTATAAAGAGAACTATGAAACTCTAAGAAAAGAAATAGCTGAAAATGTTAACAAATGGAAAAACATACCATGCTCATGGCTAGGAAGAATCAACATTATCAAAATGTCCATACTACCCAAAGCAATATATAATTTCAACGCACTCCCTATTAAAGCTCCACTGTCATATTTTAAAGATCTTGAAAAAACATTACTTCATTTTATATGGAATCAGAAAAAACCTTGAATGGCCAAGACATTACTCAGAAATAAAAACAAAACAGGAGGAATCACACTACCAGACCTCAGACATTACTACAAATCGATAGTGATCAAAACAGCATGGTATTGGCACAAAAACAGAGAAGTAGATATCTGGAACAGAATAGAGAACCAAGAGATGAATCCAGCTACTTACCGCTATTTGATTTTTGACAAGCCAATTAAAAACATTCAGTGGGGAAAAGATTCCCTATTTAACAAATGGTGCTGGGTGAACTGGCTGGCAACCTGCAGAAGACTGAAATTGGACCCACACCTTTCACCATTAACTAAGATAGACTCTCATTGGATTAAAGATTTAAACTTAAGACATGAAACTATAAAAATACTAGAGGAGAATGCAGGGAAAACCCTTGAAGAAATTGGTCTGGGTGAGTATTTCATGAGGAGAACCCCCCCGGGCAATTGAAGCAGCTTCAAAAATACACTACTGGGACTTGATCAAACTAAAAAGCTTCTGCACAGCTAAGAACACAGTAAGCAGAGCAAGCAGACAGCCCTCAGAATGGGAGAAGATATTTGCAGGGTATATCTCTGACAAAGGTTTAATAACCAGAATCCACAGAGAACTCAAACGCATCAGCAAGAAAAAAACAAGGGATCCCATCGCAGGCTGGGCAAGGGATTTGAAGAGAAACTTCTCTGAAGAAGACAGGCGCACGGCCTTCAGACATATGAAAAAATGCTCATCATCTTTAATCATCAGAGAAATGCAAATCAAAACTACTTTGAGATATCATCTAACTCCAATGAGACTAGCCTATATCACAAAATCTCAAGACCAGAGATGTTGGCGTGGATGCGGAGAAAAGGGAACACTTCTGCACTGTTGGTGGGAATGCAAATTAATACAGTCCTTTTGGAAAGATATATGGAGAACACTCAGAGATCTAAAAATAGATCTGCCATTCAATCCTGTAATTCCTCTGCTGGGCATATACCCAGAAGACCAAAAATCACAACATAACAAAGATATTTGTACCAGAATGTTTATTGCAGCCCAATTCATAATAGCTAAGTCATGGAAAAAGCCCAAGTGCCCATCGATCCACGAATGGATTAATAAATTGTGGTATATGTATACCATGGAATACTATGCAGCCTTAAAGAAAGAATGAGACTTTACCTCTTTCATGTTTACATGGATGGAGCTGGAACATATTCTTCTTAGTAAAGTACCCCAAGAATGGAAGAAAAAATACCCAATGTACACAGCCCTACTATGAAACTAATTTGGGACTCTCACATGAAAGCTATAACCCAGCTACAACTTAACAATAGGGGGAAGTGGGAAGGGGGGGTGGGTAGAGGGAGGGGAATCGGTGGGATCACACCTGTGGTGCATATTACAGGGGTATTTGCGAAACTTGGTAAATGTAGAATGTAAATGTTTTGGCACAGTAACTGAGATAACGCTGGAAAGGCTATGTTAACCACTGTGATAAAAATGTGTCAAATGGTTTATGAAGTGAGTGTATGATGCCCCATAATCATATCATTGTATACAGTTATGATTTAATAAAAAAAAAATAAAAAAATAAAACAACCTTGCATCTCTGAAAAAAAAAAATAAAAAATAAAATAAAATATGGATAAGCCTCAAATGAGTACTTTATACAAAGTAAATACAATTAGGCAATAAACAAGTAGAAATATATCAACTGGTTAGTGAAAATTAAAATTAAAATCACAATACATCTACCATATACACAAAAGATTAGAACAAATTTAAATGTCTAATGTGGCCTAAATATGTAGCAAAATAAATACTCTTGCTAATAATAACACCATATTGATATTATTATATTCAATAATATATAATGGAGTAAAATCATGATATTTTCATCAACAATAAACAATGAATAAACTAAAGCTTCATGACACAGCAGAAAGTATTCTAAAAAATATAATACAGAACAATAAAAAAAATATGTACAGTGTAATTCCATTTTTATAAAGTTTAGAGTGAGTAAACTAGATATTATTATTATTACTGGGTAGAATATGTGCCCAGTAAATAAACATCTGATTTAAAAAATGTATTAAAAGTATGAGCATAGTTATTCATTCTGGGAAGGAATCTGTATTTATTATTTTATGAAAATATGTAGTTATTTTCCAAGATTGACATTTTCTCTAAGCTTCTTTTTTTTTTTTTTAGAATTATTTTTCCTGGAGTAAAATGTGAATTGGATTATCATTTTAACATTATGTAAAATGTTATATAAAAGAGGCTGTCACAACCAAAAATTCTACTCTGAACTCAGCCTTGATAGCCATACAGAAATAGCACAGTGACTCATCACCAGGGGCTCTGAGAAAGGCTGGAAGCTTGTTTAAAAGTTAATAAAATTTCTTCACCTTAGTCTCATTAGTCTTGGCTGACAGTCTCAATCACAATTCCATACAGATTAAAATAGTATCATGGAAATTTTAAAGCCTGCACTATGAGAGCTAAAACCTACCAATGCAGATAGCCAAGATTATAAGCTTGTAAAATTTATTGAGTGCCTACTATGGGACAGGTGTTGAAACTCTGTGACAGGGATGAAGAAACACTTTCTCCCTCCAAAAAGAGAAAAAGTTCACAGTCTATGAGGGAAAATACTCTCTAGCATCTGCTGAGGTCTTATAGAATTATCAGCTAAAATCATTGTATCATCTTACTAGACCTTCACTTAATGATATATATTTTAATTCCCATTTTATTGAAGAAATTAAGGTGTAGAAGAATTACTAAATTGCCCAAGTCAATTAGCTATTCAAGTATTTTTTCCTTATATATTCCTCAACACTGAAGTAGATTCATATAAAATTTTAATCTGCTCTAGAGGTATTATTTTCTATAACTTGATATTTTAGAAGTCATGAGGATTATTTCTATTTCTCAATCATTTAAATTAAAAACTGTCAACTAAGGTACCTATATAAAATTCTTACCTAATGACACACATATTGTCCAGCAAGTATTTCTCCTGTTCTGGCATTGCTCTTCAACTTTCATCAGGCTCTGCCTGGTATCGACACAGTCTGTTCAGAGCTGAAGGTCACTCCTCAGAAAATATCACTCATCAAAACCCAATTGTCATGGGCATTTTAGACTGAAACATACCTGAGACATTTTGAGATCCACTATTTTCTTTTTGTTTCTTCAGGTGAATAGACTAAACTTTGAAAAATATTGAATTTCCGGAAGATGACAGAGCTGCATTAGTGAATGGCAAAGATTGGTGGTGAGGAATTTGGAGAGTGAGGAAAAAAAATCTGAGTTTCTAACTCTAATTTGATACTATTTTCCTATATTTCACTTCTTCTTAGTAGATATTGAGATGAGCTATTCCATTATTTTTAAAATAAATGACAGATCCTATTTATTCAAAATCTTAGTTATTGGCCAAAAATGTGTATTCCAAGTGTGTACATGCACAAAATTATCTATATTTTAATTAATCTCTATCTTAAAATTCAGTGTCTCAATTACTCTAAGATATAAATTCAACTATCAAGTTAACACATTTTTTTCCTTGTCCTTAAATTCAAGAAAAAAAGATTTAAACATTGCAGGCTCATTAGCTAATGATAAGTTTAAATTTTTTAATACTTAAAGTAAGTAGAATTATTTTTTTTTATTGTTTGGAATTCATGGAGAGTACAAAGAATTAGGTTAAACTGATTGCATTTGTTAGAGAAAATCCTCTTATAATTGTGTCCTGCCTCCAAGAGGTGTGCCATACACATGACCCCCATCCCCCTCACTCCTTCCTCTCCCAGATCCCTCATTCCCCTACCCTCCCTTGAATTAGATCATCTACTGCCTTCATAGTATACTTGAGAACATTGGATTCTTGCTTCTCCATTCTAAAATTCTATATTAGTAATAATAATAGTTAGACTATGTTTAGCTTATTATTTGCACTAGTTCTGTTATGATAAGCTAAAGCTTTGAATAACTTATAGGCCTCAAAGCTTAGGGTAAAGTGCATGAAAAGGACCATAAGAACAAAAATTAGCAAACTCTACTAGAAAGAAAAGCCTAATTGATACAGGCCTTGCCACTGGTGTTGTTCAAAGAAGCCTCTGTTAATCCTCTGCAATTTATCAGGGACTCCTAAAAGAACTAGGAAAGACTGAACTGAATAGACAAAAACCCTAGAAAAAGTAGCAAGGAAAATCTCCACTGGGGTAATTAACTGTGTTCTGTTTAGTCTTTTGTGTCTGTACATCCTTTCTCTCTGGAGGATCAAGGGGAACAAGTCTAGATCCAGAATCAGAACCGGTCCCTCTGAAACCAAGGTACAAAGGACTTTATACTTTCATCCTGACCACACACATGACAGTGAAGGTGAAAGGAATCCTCACCTGAGTAATCACAGCTGGCTGAACAGGGGTTCACTGCCCCTTGGAAAGTAAAGGTAACTTTTAAGACAGTCAACATGCCCTGCTCTGGCCACATATGGGGAGCTGGATGGTCAAGGCATGGCTGAAGCCTGAGGAAACTCCTCGAGGGACTCGACTGGACTTTTGGACTTTGGGAAAAGGGGAGGAAAATGTCACAGGGAAAAGTAAAAACTTATATGTATATTAGCCCACTACTATGGTACTATTAAGGCCCGTGTAGAGAACCCAAGAAAAGTCACATTCCCTAAAACCTCAGTGCTAAAAAGTAATTAATATCAGCACCTGCAGAAACAACCTGATATTAAGACCCCAAGTTAAAATATATTGGAGTCTCAAAAGGAGAGAATTAGAGAGGATACCCAAGAAGGGTGAGGTGTAGGAGAACAAGTCTTCTCAAGGAGACCACAAGGATACACCTGTAGGGTCCTCTCCATGGTGACTCAGCTCTTGGGAAGTTGTAAACTTAATTTCCTGGAACTTGGAAATTTCCAAGTTCTGTGAAATACTGTAGTTCTGTAGGGGTTGGAATAGCATCTATCTCTTGATTCAAACTGGCCAATAAGAAGGGTACCTGGGGGGTGGAACTTTTTGACTGTCAATAAAAAGGTAAAGACCAAGCCAGTTGGGGAGCACGGCCAATTGGAACAGCTGGAATTTTTTTATGCCATAAGCTCCCAGCTGGTGAATAAAGCCTTTCCTCTTATTAAAAAAAAAAAAAATTATTTAAATAACTGAAATAATTTCATTACATGGAGAATATGTTTAGCATGTAATAGATGCTAAGAAAGTGGTAAACACTTTATTTTTCTAGTTTATTCTCAAGGCAAACTTATAGGATTTATACTAATATAACATTCATTTTAAAAATGCAGAAATTGGGATTCATGAGGCTAAATAATTTGCTCAAGGCTACACGTAGCTTACCTAGATATAAAAGCCCAAAATATTTTAATGGAAAAATCAAACAACTCCCTTTGCTTTATTTCCCCAAAGAAAATTTATTATTTACCACAATCTAATAAGTTTACTGACTTAAACATTTGTTGCTAGTAGCAACAACCTGGAATAAAATTACTTTCTCAAAAGGCATTATCTCACATGGAAACATAGATAAGAATTAAATAACTTAAATAATTTCATTACATGGAGAATTGGTAAAGACCAAATTCTGTGACAAGCCATTCCAACAAAATGGCCTTTACACCTAAGAAAAAGAGGGAGAAAGTTTAGACCAGCATATGTCATCAATTTTCTTGATCAAATTTGCAATTATTCAAACAATGTCAATTAAAAAGTATAAGATATATCAATAAGTAAATCACATTTCTTGAAGGCCTATCTTTTAAGGAGCCTTCAACCTCCCTTATTCAATTTATCAATTTTAATAACTTCTAAGATATAAAATTTTATTTGCTTAGCCACAAATATTCAATGTAAATTTCTATTACATTAAAAAAGGGATTTTTGACTAAAAAAATTTGTTGGATAAAAAATGCTGGAAAACATGGAGAGAGCTCTTTGCATTTAGTGAGTTTTTTAAGAAAAATAATTGGACTTAGCTTATTTTCTGTCTTAGGGTTACTAAATGGAGACATGCAAAGTTGTATTAAAGTCTTCTGAACTGTACCCAAAGAACCACTTGGCACTTTTATCAAAAACCATTTGTCTTGATAGGCAAATAACCACAGAATCCATGGATACTATTTTTTACTAAGTTCTCTAGGTCCCTAAATTAGAAGAGAGAGACCCAGCACACAACAGGAAGAAGGGATCTAAGCAATGCTGTGATGTACCATGAAGGATAGCAGATTCAGTGCAAATTCTCCTGGACATTCAAATCTATATTTATTATCTGTACCTGTTCCATGAAGGGTAGGACTAGCAAATAGAATTGGTTTTTTTGCCCTGGGTTTAAAATTTCTCTAGGGAATGCTATATATACTCTCTTCAACATCTTTCTCAAAATTAGAGGATCAGGGCTAGTAAAGCTATATATAACACAAGCAACCAAGAAGCAAGAAGGAGAAAAGATGGATATGAAGTGCAATTTTCTTCATGATTTGTGTCATAGAGCATGAAAAAAATCTAGGAAGACTTCTTGCATCTGGTGAAAATATGCTATTATTAGATAAAAATCAGAAGTTAGAGTAGAAATTCAAATAAGAGTGATAAATAGTTACAAAAGCCTATTATCAGGTAGCAAAATGAAAGCTTACATTATCCACTTCAGCAGCTAGCAACATTTCAGCTGTATTTTGATGTTTTCTTTTGGGGAATCATAAAACTCACAGAAGTAAAATTTTTATATACTTCTTAAGATTTTAATAAGGAAAATAAATCATAGTTTAAATATATAGTACTAATAAATTCATATATAACTTATTGAAATGTCTATATCAAAATAGTGAATATCTGTCAAATAGTACTCTTTAAAATTCAACTATTTGTGTCATAGACTTCCTTGAGATGGGAACATAAATAATACGATAGTAATAAGAACATAGTCGTCTATACATATACCTGCGAAATGCTCTGATGTGTGTGGTGTCACTACCACAAATCCTGAACTTGAGTGTTGACCAAGCATAGTTCATGAAGTTGGATAAATGTTGCAATGTTTCCTTCTTCCCTCACATCCCCCTGCACTCAGCGCTGATTTTTTTTTTTTTTTACTGCTGTTAAAGAAACTCTGGAAGAATCCATACATTTATTCATTACTCATATAGCAATCTAACTTGACTATAAGTCTCAAATCAGAGTTAATCTTTGGAAGTGAAACTACACAGGCTCAATTATAGTTCTACATAGTAGCAACAAAATTTGGAAAACTCTATTTTTTAGAAATAGGACATTTATAATAGGATCAAAAAGCATCAGATAACTCTTAAATTATCAAACATTGTGAATGACATACACTCCAAACTATTTATCATTACTGACAGAAAGTAAATAACTGGTTTAAGTCCGTCAATACCAACCCTACTGATGAACTGAAGGCTAAATCGCTAATTCTCTAGTATGTGCAATCTAGATTCCATGCAATCTCAAATATAATGCCTGCAGGTTTTGTTATTGAAACTAACTATAAAGTCGATACAAAAAGTGATTATAAAGTTTATATAGAAATGCAAAAGGCAAAGAAAAGAGACAGAGGCAAATTGAAAGACTCTTTAGAAAGCTTCAATAATTAAGGCAGTGTGGTGTTGGTGGGCAAAGACAAATACCAGTGGAACAGATTATAAAGTTCAGAGAGAGACCTACACTCACACCACCTAGATTTATAACAGAGGTGCCACTGAAATATAATGAGGTGACAATGTTCTTTTCAACAAAAAGTTTTGGAACTAAGGGAATTTCACACTGGGGGTAAAAGTTAAATCTTGACCCCCTACAATATATAATGTACAAAAATGAACCCCAGAAATACCATAGAATTAAATATTAAAGTAAAATTATTAAGCTCTTGAGGATAACGTAGAAAAATATCTTCATAAACTAGGGATAGTTAAAAGAGAGACACAAAAACCAATATCCCTATGAGAGACTTATGAATTGGATGGCATTAAAAATAAATATTTTTGTGCATTAAACAATTCCTAGAAGTAGTGAAAAAACATGCACAGGTTGTGAGAATATCTTGCAATACATACACATGAAAAAGGAATAATATCTAAATACATACATTTTTACTACAAGTCATTAATAAATTCTGTCCTTGCATAAGAAAAAATAAGCAAAATATTTGAAGAAGCAATTAACAGAAGAAAATAACTAAACGTTCTAGAAGAATATCAACAGATGTTCAATCCTTTTAGTCAAAAGGGAAATGAAAAGTAAAGGCACCATTAGATAATTCTACAAGAAGGCTAACAAAGGGAAAACAGTTACTGATATGGTTTTGTAATGGTAGGATGTGTACCAACTCAAACTCCAAAACATTGCAGCTGTTACTTGTAATTATTAACATTCTTTAGGAATGCTATTCCAAAGTGTCTGCAAAATGTAAATATATGTGTACCCAACAGCTCAGCAATCCCAATTCTAGCAATTCTACTACTCAGAAGTAATATACAAATCTTGTACCAAAAGATGTTGCATGACCGGAGATGTGAATGAACAGCGGCTTTGCCGTGAGTGTAAACTCGCTCCTGTAATTATTAAGTCAAGAAACAGACTACATGGGATGGGATGGCGTGTAGCAAAATTCTTTATTCAGGGTTTTGATTTTATACTTTCTAGTCATGTACACACTTAATCTATTATCTATTAGTTTCACCATTACCTCATTTTACCTATCTGAAATTAACTTGAAAGGAAATACCCTGTTATCATATCAACACAATCACTTTTGCAGCAAACATCTTCTAGACACTGACTAATCTCTGGGCAGGTATCTAAAGAAAGATCACAAAGAAGAAAGTAGCCACAGGGGAACAGAGTTAATGGAAGAGTAGTTTCAAGTGTTCACTCAGTTTACTCAGTATGAAGTAATGACTGTGTCTTTTCCTCAGCGCAGAGCACCTATACACCTCTGACAATATCTCTGAGGAAGGGCGGCATGCCCTTTGATCTCAGGCTTCACAGGGTGCACAGCTTCAGAGATTGAGCTTGTGGAATTTTTAACTCCAGGCAAGTCGACTCTGAGTGTGTCCCAGGGAGGCCCAGGTCCCTTAAGCCTCTGGCAAAAAAGCAAGCCATTTTAAACTCACACTGAGTTCACTTTGTGTGCTTCAAGTAGGATATGTTTATATCTGAATATTAGCCTACAAAAGACATACACTAGAATTTTTATACAGAAATGATTTATAGTAGCCCACATTGGAAATAATTTACCTGGACATTACCACAATTATTAATCAATATAATGTCAGTTATGAATCAATGGGGAAAATATTATTGCAACATGTTATAAAGATAATGAATCTGAGGTAACATTAGATAAAATAATCAGTTACCAATAAGAATAAATAATTTTATTGCATTTTTATAAATTTCATCTTCTGTCTTAGGTGAACTAATGTGAGAGAAGTCACTAAAGACAGTGACTTTAAGGGGAATGCAGGGGGGAAAGGTCCAGAATTCCTTAAATATTTGTTCATGTGAGTGGGTATGACAGTGTTTTTTTAATTGATGTTTGCAATTCATTGAGGGTACAAAGAACCAGGCTAATTGATTGCGTTTGTTAAAGACCCTCTTATAATTGTGTCCCATGCCCCAAAGTTGTACAACACACCATGACTCTCTGCCCTCTTCCTCCTTCCCTGTCTCTGCTCTTTAAAAATCATCTGTTTCTTCTAATTTCACCATCTCTGTCCTTTATGTCTATTTCTCTACATATTTTTCTTCCGTCAGTCACATTTTCTTGGTCTTCGCCTGCCTAGGAATATTTGATTAGAAGATTCTTCCTTTAAAGATTATGGTGCTCTGTTTTGGCAAAGAATTGAGTTACTGTCTGAGTATGTTGATATTTTTGAGCTTGCTTTTAAGATTTGCTAAGGCTCTAAAAAGCCTTTACCCTGGAGATATTCACTCCTCCTATTAACTCATCACTCATCCTGGACCCTGTCCTGATGCTCTGATAGATGTTCCGTTCTGTCTGGTCACATACTGAACATCTCCCCACCTTGTACTGAGAGCATTGCAAAATGATCAGTTTATGACTCTGGTTGTTTTCTCTCCATTTGGGGGAAATTCACACTCCCTACGTGTAATCTAGTAGTCAGCAAACACTCAAGGAGATCCCTGTTCAAAATTTGGAATTCATTATCTATAGAGCTGCCACATGCCCGGAACATTATGCTGAAATTTAGGAGCACCACAGCACCCCTGACTGTCACAGCCAGTTCTGCAATTCAGTGAGTTCCCTTGCTTAGCTCTGGAGTATTCTGCTTGTATTGTGTTAGGGAAACTGACTTAAGGAAGAAAGCCAGGATGATTACAGGAATTTCTCCATTCTTCCCATGCCTTCGGGGATGACAATTCTGCATCACTTGTGGTTCAATTTATGAAAAAAGTTGTGTGTATATGTATGTATATACATATATATATGAATATGATCTGACAATAAAGTTTGTGAACTTGCTACATTGGCAGTGCCCTTCAGACAATTCAGTAAGATTTCAAACCTTGGTATATCAGTGTCTCACAGCTATGTTCACGTCAACATGTAAACGTGTGGTGGTGTCTCACTGCTAGGTGCTGTGCGTTTTGTGTGCCACATAATGACAGCTCTGATGGTCATTCCAGTTAAAGAACACCAAAATTGCTTTTAAGGGAGGAACCAGTGCTGTAATTGGTACATAGCTTCCCAAGGGGAGCACTTCCAGGGTGAGAATAGTGGTGTTCAGCAATCAGGTAAGTGGTACTTTTTCTAGGATGAGGTCACAAACTTAATTGTCAGCTTTGCTTGTATGTGAGTGTGTGTGTGTTGTATATGCTTTCCAGTTTTATTGTAAGAAATAATTGGTCCCAGTTAAACTATTATGTCCATCGGTACAAGATTTCACACTTAAAATAAGTTTTTAAAATAGTTTAAATTGTTTTAAGCAGTTTTTTATATGGTATGTTTTAAATTTCTACCTATTTCAAACTGGTTTGATCTTTCTCAAATCAGATATCTTAATGTCTTTCATTTCATATAACTAAAATAATTGTTTTTTAGTTACTTACAGGGTACTCAAACTTTGTGGCCATCTATCCTTTGCTACGCTATTATTATAAGGATACATAGCATTTCTTACTGGGCTATTGATTTATTGATCCTCTTATAAATTTTTGGGAAGGAATGGTGGTGTCCAAACTCAATTTGTTAAAACTTTCAAACTGTCATAAGTATAAAATGAATGTAATAATAATAATTTTATCAATTTTACTTCCA
Organism: Nycticebus coucang; assembly: GCF_027406575.1. Taxonomy (NCBI): domain Eukaryota; kingdom Metazoa; phylum Chordata; class Mammalia; order Primates; family Lorisidae; genus Nycticebus; species Nycticebus coucang. The sequence continues at coordinate 8,128,419 of NC_069802.1, forward strand.
GACTAAGTAACTAATATTTATTTCAAAGCAGTGTGGCATATTTGAAGTCACATAGATCAGGGCATGAATTCTTGCTTGGTCATTATAAGTTTTGGGTCTATTAGCAAGTTTTAACCCTTTATGAACCAAAATGTTCTGATCTCTAATTTGGAAACAATAATCCCTTACTTGATGGGATTAAAAGAGATAAAGAAAGGATGCACATAGTAAACAGGCAATATGTTAACACTCTGCTAATTCTTTGCAGTTATTTTTGTTTCTATGGCAAGTTTTCTGAAAGGTATGGTGCCTGAATTCTTAGTATAAAATAAATCAGTTTTTCCCCTGCAAACTGGATATATTTTAAAATTAAATTTTTAGTGTTGTATAGATGCCACATTTATCAAGGTTTTTAAATACATCATCATTTTTGTCATTAATACCTCTATAGGCCAACAACTCACATGCATAGGTAGTTGTTTCCAACTATGTAGCTTCCAAGCTACTACACCTGCCTGGTGTCTTTGTCCCAACCAGTAATATATATATGGAGCATAACAAGCCAGACTGCAGATAACTCAGTAATCTATGCAGACAAATCAAGTTGATTGGTAACATACATGTTGTTGAAGCGATGGAAAAGATGAATTATACTATGAAATAAACAGCCTTGTTTTCAAGGTTCCTACCAAAATGCAAGATCTGCTACTTTATTATCCCAACACTTTCTGTTAATGGTAAAATGGTTCAATGAATTAAAACATTCCCTAGTAGGCTGCACAACCAGTATGTCAGTGCAGGTACAGAAGAATAATCAAAGGAGAGGTAACCTGTCACAAACCTGTTGATACATTCAAAGATAATGTTACAGACTATTTAATTATACACGGCATTGTGTTATATGGTTCATTTTGGTATAGGATGAAAAGACTGACACTAGACCTCAGTAAATCAGAAGTATAATGTAAATATACACTTCCTCCATGATATGTTGAATTAAAAGAAAAGTGTCAAGAGATTCAGTAATCATAAAAAATGATTTTGGGGGTGGCGCCTGTGGCTCAAAGGAGTAGGGCGCCGGTCCCATATGCTGGGGGTGAGGGTTCAAACCCAGCCTCTGCCAAAAACTGCAAAAAAAAAAAAAAAAAAAGAAGATGTTTTCCCTTATAAAAGGGCAATGTGTCTTAAACTTCTACTTAATGACATATTCAGTTTCGTTGATGATTTATTTATTTATTATTTTTAATAATATCATTGCCTGATTGCTAGATATAAAGCACTGTTTTATCTCTAACAAATTTATTTCTAAATATCAACCTGTGTGCGTGTCTATGTGTGTGTGTATATTTGGTATTTGTTTTGTTTTGTTTTTCCCTTAATAAATGCTGAGAATGTTCATGTAAGACATATAGGACCATTTGATGTGTCCTATTTCAGTCAGATAAAATTTGTCATCACCCAAGGCTTTAAAAATGTTAAAGAAAGAAAAAGAATAAAACTGGGCGGCACCTGTGGCTCAAAGGGGTAGGGTGCCGGGCCCATATGCCAGAGGTGGCGTGTTCAAACCCAGCCCTGGCCAAAAACTACAAAAAAAAGAAAGAAAAAGAATAAAACATGAGACAAAATATAAAGTGGAGGAAATACTGCAAACTCAAACAATGAGTGAATATTACGAATAAATTCTTATTTTACTTCAGAAATCTTGAAAAACATAAATTATGCCAGATTTCTGGTGATGAGTTCTCAGTTTTGTGGCTGTTCTTGCTTAATACATTTTATTTCTGATTCATTAATTTTGCTTGTATCTTTCTACTATATTTTGTGTCTTTATTTTACTTCTTTAAAAAGTAAAACTTTTAAAAAGTTAAAAATGGACTTTGATTTTAGTCTGTATTGTTGTATATTAAATGCTTATAATTCTATTAATTTATCTCTAAAAGTGAATTCAGCAGGATCATCCTTGAAATGTATTTAATGTATTTACATTTTATATATTCATTATCATGTTTTAAATAGACATTATTTTATCTTTTTATTTATTTTTTAATTAAATCATAGCTGTGTACATTAATGCAATTATGGGGTACAATGTGCTGGTTTTATATGCAATTTGAAATACTTTCATCAAACTGGTTAACATAACCTTCACCACATTTTCTTAGTTATTGTGTTAAGACATTCATATTCTACACTTAGTAGATTTAACATGTACCCTTCTAAAATGCACCATAGGTGAGGTCCCACAAATTTCCCTCCCTCCACCCATCCTCTCCCCTCCTTTCCCCTCCCCCACCTCTTTCCCCTTCTTGGGCTGTGGTTGGGTTATAGCTTTCATATGGAAGTGTGGGTGCTTATAAATTGGATTCATAGTAGGGCTAAATGCATTGGATACTTTTTCTTCACTTCTGCACTGCTGGTGGGAATGCAAACTAATATGTTCCTTTTGGAAAGATATTTAGAGATCTCTTAGGGATCCAAAAATAGACCTGCCGTTCCATCCTTCAATTCCTCTACTAGGTATAAATCCAGAAGACCAAAAATCACTTTATAACAAAGATATTTGCACCAGAATGTTTATTTCAGCCCAATTCATAATTGCTAAGTCATGGAAGAAGCTCAAATACCCATTGACCCATGAATGGATTAATAAATTGTGGTATATGTACACCATGGAATATTATGCAGCCTTAAAAAAACATGGAGACTTCGCCTCTTTTATGTTTACATGGATGGAGCTGGAACATATTCTTCTTAGCAAAGTATCTCAAGAATGGAAGAAAAAGTATCCAATGTATTCATTATCATTTTGAAAAACAATGTTCATAGTAATTTTTCATTAACTTTTGTGACATATTATAGAAGGGAATTTTTTATTTTATAAATGCGCAAGTATTGTGAATAGTTATAATGTGGTGAAATAACCTTCCTTATGACCTGAACACTTTGCAATCTGTTTAGGTTTTTGCCCAGTCAGTCTTTCCCTTCTCTGTATGGAGTATGTTGGCATTCTTTAATATGTGTTGTTTATCTTTGATGTTAAGAAGTTTGATTATATTGTTTAAATGTAGTTTTATTTCCATATTTTTTTTCCGTGTCTTATTGAGCCCCTTGAAAGTGTGGAATTATGTTTTTCACAAAATTTTGGAAAGCTGCTATTTCTTTCCATTTCTTTTACCTTGTTTCTCTATTTTCTTGTCCGGAGTCTATCATTGACATTAGACCACTTTGTCTCATTCCATGGTTACAGACGTTCTGTTCATTTTCATTAGTTTTTTTACCTCATTCTGAAGATTGAATATTCCTACTGATTTATTCTCAAATTAAGAATTTGAAAATTTTAAAATATATAAATAAACTGTTTAAATTGTTTACAATTTATTTTCAGAATAAAGAATTTCCATATGGTTCTTTTTTATAGTCTTAACTTCTCTCTCCTCATTCTCATAGCTTTCTATTTCTTTAGTTGTTCACATATTTATAACAGGTACCTTAAAGTGTAATCCAGTGTCTGTGTCATGTCAGAATCAATTTCCCCTTCCTGTTTTACACATATCTATAATTCGCCTTTCCTGTTTGCTTCTTCTTCATTTTTTGTAACCTTTTATTTAGTACTAAACATTATGAATGATAATGTAAACACTACACGCTATTAGAATTTCAGAACCTTGTAACAGTTGTTTTCTTATATTTTGATGAGATTTTATTATTTAAATTTACAATAGAGTTCTCAACAAGCTACTTACCATTGTTGAAGGTAAAGGTCTTCGTATTCTTGGGATGATATATTAAAATTTAGTCAAGTTTTGATTTTTATGACATAGGTTTACATTGTAACAATTACCTTTAAGAGTAGCAAAACCAATAATATTTAAAGGAAATTATTTTTAAAAACAGATCATTCTTATCATATGAACTAATAATTTGATCAAAAAATTTAACTTTCCACTGACTAAAATTTCACCCCATATGATAATTTGAATACTTAATGTTAAACAGAATACTTCAATAATTGTTAATTTAAGACTAGAATTATTTTTTCCTATTTTCAATGACATTTAACTAATAGCAAATTTCTAATTATAAATTTCATTGATTATAACATTTTCAATGTATTTTTACATTGTGTTAACTTGAGAGATTTCCTGTTATGTGTATATGTTTCTTCATCATAGTACACAAATAGCCTCATTAAAACTCTGTGAGGACACTTGTGATACTCAAATAATATCTTATAATTTAAGATTCATAATATTTCCTCAAAATGCCTCTTCCCATTAGTTTTTATTTGTATGATATAATTACATCTAATTACAGGTAAAATAGACTAAAGTTCACTTTATTTTGGGATAAATCACACTACATACTTACAGTAGGTTTGGATATAGGCTGGCCACCGTGGCTCAGGCCTGTAATCCTAGCACCCTGAGAAGATCACATGGGGTCAGAGACAAACCTGAGCAATAGCAGAGACACTTCGCCTGCCATCTCTGCCAAAAATAGAGAAAATTAGCTGGGAAGGGTGGCATCTGCCCATAATCTCAGCTCAGGAGGTTGAAGAAAGATGATTGCTTGAGCCTAGGGGTTGGAGGTTGCAGTAAGCTACGACAATGCCACTGCACTCTACCCTGGGTGAGAGAGCAAGACTCTGTTTTAGGGGGAAAAAAAAGAAGAAGAAAGGAAAGATTTGGATATAGAAATAATACTGTTTAGATATTCATTTTAACCTCAATTTATGAATAAATATTCATTCAGATTTTGATTTATATTACTTGTGCTAACACAAGCTATATATATATATAAAATCATTCATAAAATATTTACAAATAATCTACGCATTGTATTGAGTGCTATAGAACAATTTTGGATTTATTGTTCATATTACATGTACAGGAATATTAAAATTTACAACAAATATTATAACTTAATGCCAGAGGTTTAAATCCTGTAGGACAGAGGTTCCATCCAATAAATAAATCATCCGACATGAAAAGCAGACTAGGTGGATAAAGGGACTTGACTACTTATTTGACTGGACTCACCAGTCTATCTTCCTTCTGAAATGAAATGAGAATTGGGTATTTTCTCAAAATAGAGCAATCAAGTCAATCAATAGTCTAACATGATCAGACTCATTGAAAATACACATTTGTAGGTAGTGTAATTAACAATCCATGAGAACCTGATGTAATGAAGTCATAATTAGAAGGAAAGTGACACTTAGTTTTAAGTCACATGTATAGCCCATCTGACTTTGCCTAAGTGTGTTTGTACTAAATCATGGTCATAATCTTATAAAAAGGGCAAATAAAGAGCCATTTTTTTCACCTTTTGACATTGCTGAAATTCAGACGCATCTTACATTTGATGCCAAAAGAAATTTTCCAGACAAAGGTATAAGATGTACAATTTCTTTGTGTTTGACAATTTATTGATTAAAAAAACTTACGTGTTAATTTTTTGTCACCTGAATTAATATGATGTTTTGGTAGAATCACATAAGATTTGATTTTTATTTGAATATTAATGTTTAATGATGCTTAATATTTCTTCAAAATTGTATTTATTTATTTATTTATTATTGTTAAATCATAGCTGTGTACATTAGTGCAATCAAGGGATACAATGTGCTGGTTTCATATACAATCTAAAATATTCTCATTAAACTGTTCAACATAGCCTTCCTGGCATTTTCTTAGTTATTGTATGAAGACATTTGTATTCTGCATTTAGTAAGTTTCGCCTGTACCCATTCTAAGATGCACCATATGTGTGGCCCAACCCATTACTCTTCCTATTCCCCAACCTCCCCCCTCCCTTCCCCTTCCTTGGCCCTTTCGCCGTATTCTTGTGCTATAGTTGGGTTATAGCCTTCATATGAAAGCTATAAATTAGCTTCATAGTAGGGCTGAGTACATTGGATACTTTTTCTTCCATTCTTGAGATACTTTGCTAAGAAAAATATGTTCCACCTCCATCCATGTAAACATGAAAGAGGTAAAGTCTCCATCTTTCTTTAAGGCTGCATAATATTCCATGGTATACATGTGCCACAATTTGCTAATCCATTCGTGGGTCGATGGACACTTGGGCTTCTTCCATGACTTAGCAATTATGAATTGAGCTATATGCAATAAACATTCTGGTACAGATGTCTTTGCTATAATGTGATTTTTGGTCTTCTGAGTGTAAACCTAGTAAAGGAATTGTAGGATGGAATGGCAGGTCTATTTTTAGGTCTCTAAGTATTCTCCAAACATCCTTCCAGAAGGAACGTATTAGTGTGCATTCCCACCAGCAGTGTAGAAGTGTGCCCTTTTCTCCACATCCACGCCAACATCTCTGGTTTTCGGATTTTGTTATGTGGGCTACTCTTACTGGGATTAGGTGATATCTCAAAGTAGTTTGATGATGAGCTTTTTTTCATGTGTCTGTAGATCATGCGTCTGTCTTCTTTAGAGAAGTTTCTCTTCAAGTTCTTTGCCCACCCTGATATGGGATCACTTGTTCTTTTCTTGCTAATATGTTTCAGTTCTCTGTGGATTCTGGTTATTAAACCTTTATCGGAGGTATAACCTGCAAATATTTTCTCCCATTCTGAGGGCTGTCTGATTGCTTCACTTACTATTGTTCTTGGCTGTGCAGAAGCTTTTTAGTTTGATCAGGTCCCAGTAATGTATTTTTGATACTGCTTCAATTGCCTGGGGAGTCCTCCTCATAAAATATTCACCTAGGCCGATTCTTTCAAGAGTTTTCCCTGCATGTTCTTCAAGTATTTTTATAGTTTCATGTCTTAAGTTTAAATCTTTGATCCAGTGAGAGTCTATCTTAGTTAATGGTGAAAGGTGTGGGTCGAGTTTCAGTCTTTTACAGGTCGCCACCAATTTAACAAGCACTATTTGGTAAATACTGAATCTTTTTCCCACTGAATGTTTTTAATTGGCTTGTCAAAGATCAAATAATGGTAAGTAGCTGGATCCATCTCTTGGTTCTCTATTCTTTTCCAGACATCTACTTCTCTATTTTTGTGCCAGTACCATGCTGTTTTGAGCACTATCAATTTATAGTACAGTCTCAGGTCTGGTAGCGTGATTCCTCCTGCTTTGTTTTTATTGCTGAGTAATGTTTTGGCTGTTTGAGGTTTTTTCTGATTCCATATAAAACAAAGTATTATTTTTTCAAGATCTTTAAAATATGACAATGGACTTTAATAGGAATTGCATTAAAATTGTAAATTGCTTTGGGTAGTATAAACATTTTAACAATGTTGATTCTTCCCAGGCATGAGCATGGTAAGATTTTCCATTTGTTAACATCTTCAGCTATTTCTTTTCTTAAAGTCTCATAGTTCTCTTTAAAGAGATCTTTCACTACTTTGAAAGATATACTCCCAAATATTTCATCTTCTTTGGCCCTACTGTGAAAGGAATAGAGTCCTTGACTGTTTTTCAATTGGCTATTGTTGGTATATATAAAGGCTACAGATTTATGAGTGTTGATTTTGTAACTGAGACACTCCTGTATTCCTTGATCACTTCTCAACGTTTTGTAGTAGAATCCCTAGTGTTTTCCATATATATGATCATATCATCTACGAAGAGTGAACATTTGATCTCTTCTGACCTATGTGGATACCCTTGATCGCCTTTTCTTCCCTAATTGCAATGGCTAAAACTTCCATTACAATGTTAAAGAGCAGTGGAGACAATGGGCAACCTTGCCTGGTTCCTGATCAAAGTGGAAATGATTCAATTCCACTTCAATTTACCTCCATTCAATACAATATTGGCTGTGGGTTTGCTGTAGATGGCCTCTATGAGTTTAAGAAATGTCCCTTCTATACCAATTTTCTTAAGTGTTCTGATCATGAAGGGATGCTGGATATTATCAAAAGCTTTTCTGCATCAATTGAAAGAATCATATCATCTTTATTTTTTAGTTTGTTTATGTGTTGAATTACATTTATAGATTTACATATATTAAACCAGCCTTGAGACCCTGGGATAAATCTCACTTGGTCATGGTGTATAATTTTTTTGATGTGTTGTTGGATTCTGTTTGTTAGGATCTTATTGAGTATTCTTGCATCAGTATTCATTAGTGATATTGGTCTATAATTTTCTTTTCTTGTTGGGTCTTTCCCTTGTTTAGGGATCAAGGTGATGTTTGCTTCATAGGATGTGTTGGGTAGTATTCCTTCTTTTTCTATATTTTGAAACAGGTTGAGTAATATAGGTACTAGTTCCTCTTTAAAGGTTTGGTAGAATTCTGATGTGAAGTCATCTGATCTCTGGTTTTTCTTTTTAGGGAGATTTTATATGCATGATGCTATTTCAGAACTTGATATAGGCCTGTTCAACATTTCCACTTGATTCTGGCTAAGTTTTGGAAGGTGACATGCTTCCAAGTATTGGTTGATTTCCTTCAGATTTTCATATTTCTGATAGTAAAGTTTCTTGTAATATTCATTAAGGATCTTTTGAATTTCTGAGGGATCTGTTGTTATTTCATCTTTACCACTTCTGATGGATGAAATTAGAGATTTTACTCTTTTTTCCCCAGTTAGGTTGGCCAAAGGCTTATCTATTTTATTGATCTTTTCAAAAAAACAACTTTTTGATTTATTGATCTGTTGTATAATTCTTTTTTTTCAATTTCATTTAATTATGCTCTGATTTTGTTTATTTCTTTTCTTCTGCTGGGTTTTGTGTTGGAATGTTCTTCCTTCTCCAGTTGGTTTCAAGTTATTAACTTCCTCTCTTTCCTATTTCTTGAGGAAGGCTTGCAGTGCTATAAATTTCCCTCTTAAGACTTCCTTTGCAAAATCTGAGAGGTTCTGATAATTCGTGTCTTTATTGTTTTTTTCCAAAAATTTGGTGATTTCCTTCTGAATCTCATCTATAACCCATCTAATCCTTCAGCATAAGGCTATTTAGCTTCCTTGTTTTTGTATGGGTATGCAGATTCCTGTTGTTATTGAGTTCAACTTTTATTACATGATGGTCTGAGAAGATGCAAGGAATAATTTCTACTTTTTAAAATTTGCTGAGGTTAGATTTGTGGCCTAGGATGTGGGCAGTTTTGAAGTTTGTTCATGGGCTAATGAGAAGAATGTGTCTTCAGTTTTGTTAGGATGACATGTTCTTTAGATGTCTGTTAATCCAGATGTTGAATGGTTAAGTTTAAATCTAAAATTTCTTTGCTTAGTTTCTTTTGGGAGGATCTATCCAGCCCTGCTAAAGGGGTATTAAAATCTCCAACTACTGTAGAACTGAAGGAAATCAAGTTTCTCATGTGTGTTAGAGTTTCTCTTATAAAATGAGGTGTGTTCTGGTTGGGTACATAAATATTAATAATTGAAATCTCATCATATTGGTTATTACCTTTAACAAATATGAAGTGTCCATCCTTATCCTTCCTTATTTTAGTTGGTTTAAAGCCTATTGTACGTGCAAAAAGGATAGCAAAGCCTGCTTTTTTCTGCTTTCCATTTGCCTGGAGTATAGATGACCATCCCTTCACTTTGAGTCTATATTTGTCTTTTAAGGTAAGATGAGATTCTTGTATGCAACAGACATCTGGCTTGATTTTTTTATATGGTCAGCCAACCTGTGCCTCTTTAAAGGACAATTTAAACCATTCACATTAATTGAGAATATTGATAAGCCTACTCCTTTTATGACTGTGGAAGTTGGAATTTGATCAAAAGTTTCTGGGTGGGTTTACTTTTGTGGTGGAGGATTATGCTGGTCTTTATGGAGGATAGGTCTGAGAATATCCTGCAGAGCTGGTTTAGTTATGGCAAATTTTTTCAACATGTGAATGTCATAAAAGTATTTAATTTCTCCATCATAAATGAAACTCAGTTTAGCTGGGTACGGGAGGCTGGGTTGAAAGTTATTTTTTTTTAGGAGATTAAAAGTCGATAACCATCCTCTTCTAGCTCTAAAGTTTTCATCAGAGAGATCTGCAGTTATTCTAATATTCTTACCCTTGTAGGTTATGGTTTTCTTATGTCTGACTGCTTTCAGAATTTTCTCCTTCATATTAACTTTAGTGAAATTAATTATGATGTGTCTGGAGGATGTCTTATCAGGTTGAGTCGTGCTGGAATTCTGAAACTGCTATCTGGATTTCAGAATCTCTTGGCATGTCTGTAAAGTTCTCTTTCATAATCTCATGAAGAAGAGACTCTGTGCCCTGTGAAGCCACTTCATCCCTTTTGGGGATCCCTATAAGATGAATATTGGTTTTCTTTGAATTATCCTAGAGCTCTCTGAGCAAGTGATCTGTTTTTGCCCTCCATTTCTCTTCCTCTTTGAGAGTTTGGGAGCATTCAAAAGCTTTGTCTTCAATGTCAGAAAGTCTTCTCGCTTGCTCCATTCAATGCATCAAAATTTTGGTCATTCGATCTTTGAATTTGTTGAATTCTTGAGACATCTTTTGGGTTACTGCTTGGAATTCTAATTCAATCTTATTTGTTATCCAGATTCTGAATTAGATTTCTAACATCTCAGCTTTTTGTTTGTGCATGGAATCTTGTGCTGTGTCTGCCCCATTGTTCCTTGGGGGAGTTGATCTATTTTGATTATTGATATTTCCAGAGTTTTTCCGTTGATTTCGCCTCATGATTGTTTTTCACTGATGCCTCTGGGCATCCTCAGAGCTGGGGAGGCATCTCTCCAAGATTAGGTCCCAGCGGGATCACTCTATTGTTGCTGGATCTTTGTAGGTAGTGACCCTGTGTAGCTCCTCTGGGACTGCCCAGGCAGGGAATTCTGGTTGTGGGAGTAGCTCTAGAGTGTGGCACACCCAGATCCAGCAATAGGGCAGGGGGTGGTGAACACAGTTCTTGGGGTGCCTGGTGCCTGGTAACTTTGGCACAGAGAGCCGAAGGCTCCAGCAGTCTCTGGCCAGGAGAAGGGCTCTACACAGTGGCAGAGAGGGCTCTGGAGGGCATGTGGCTACCAGAGTTCCTGGCCAGACCAGCAGGCCAGTGTGGAGGCAGTGAGGGTACAGGAGGAGACATAGGGTTGCATGGCTCCCAGAGTTCCTGGTCAGCACATGAGGAGTCCCAGTGGGCACGAGTCGCGGGTTGCAGGTCATGGTGCATTTTGCACAGCGGTCCGGGTTGGTGCAGTGCGTGGGTCACGGGTTGCGGAACCATTCGCATGGAAGTCCCGGCAGCTGCTGGTTGCTGGTCGCGGTTGCAGCACCAGTAGCACGGAGGTCCGGGCGGGTGCGGGTCTCACAGTGTGAATCTGCACAGCTGCCTGTGGATAACCTGGTCGGGGTGGTCTCGGCGTGGCCCCTTGAGTCTCTTGTTGGGGGGCCGCTTTGACCGGCAGACAGGGAGGTGGGGTACTGTTCAAGAACCTCCTTCCTCAGTCTCAGCAAGGGTTAGGCTTCTGGTTCATTGGGTAAGGGGGGAAGGGCATACTGGAAGTTCAGAATGGATGGGAAGATATTAGTTTGATATTTTTGCCTAGCAACAGAGTGTTCAGAGTCATGGCGAGGTTTCTGTGAGGAAATAGTCCCCACTTCCCACAGCACTCACCCATGGGGTGAGGCAAGAGGTCCACAGTTCACTACTTGTCCGTAGAAAACCCACAGGAGCAAATGAAGAGAGAAAGGAAACAGAAAAACAAAGAAAAAACACAGCTTTCTTGGGGGAGAGGATGGACACTCCTTCTTCTATATGAATTTTGTACCTGGAGCTTGGTTTCTTAGAGTTGCAGCTTGCTTTTGCAGAGGTGACCTGCAGTTATCATCTCTCTCTTGGCTGAGCTCCCAGTCTTCAGCTTAATTGGGCTGTTTCTAGACATTATCTTTCCTTTTGAACAGGAGCCTCCCTCAGAAGCTGCTCTCAGTTGGCCATCTTGCCCTTCCCCTCTTCAAAAATTTTAAACTATGGTACACTACTGAAATAAAATTACCAAGTGTACAGATATTGCCAATTAAAGACCTGATAATATAATCAAAGACAATAAATTGCCAAACATCTCAGAACTGGAGATTTCCCAATGTGCAAGTGGGAAAAATTGTATCAGTTGAAGAGACTCAAAGATAATTGCTAAGAATTACAGACACACACAGTATTCTTCATCATTAAATTTAAATAATTGGTCTTAAATAGCCCTGCACGATAATGATGTCATGTGCAAACAAAAATGATTTTGTGAGATTTTAAGGTTTAAATGCACAGAAAACTTAGACTCATATTTGATTAATAAACCTGTGTGTTCCTGTCTAGATCCTAACTCTGTTATCCCTCACAACACCAGCAACCTCATGATCACCACTTAACGTGTCATCAGCATTTTGTCCCTGTCCACATGAATTCCAAGTAATAGCTACATAAGTCCCAAGTTATTTTCACTACTCTATTCTAACTCCTACTTAAGACTCTATGAAAGAGAAGGAAATATTCTGGGGCCGTGCCTGTGGCTCAAAGGAGTAGGGCACTGGCCCCATATGCGGGAGGTGGCGGGTTCAAACCCAGCCCCGGCCAAAAACTATAAAACAAAACAAAACAAACAAACAAAAGATAAGGGAATTCTCTAGATCCCGCTGAATCTCTATTTTTATTTTTCTCCACAACCCCTGAAGGCATCTAAAATACATATGTTGGCTGGGGTGGTGGCTCACACCTTTAATCCTGGCACTCTGGAAGTCCAAGGCAGGTGGATTACTTGAGCTCGGTAAGTAAGGCCCCAGGGTAGTGGGGGTAAGTATACCCCGAGGGTAGTGGGTTCAAACCCAGCCTTGGCCAAACTGCAACCAAAAAATAGCCAGGCGTTGTGGCGGGCGCCTGTAGTCCCAGCTTCTCTGGAGGCTGAGGAGAATCGCGTAAGCCCAAGAGCTAGAGGTTGCTGTGAGCCATGTTACGTCATGGCACTCTACCGAGAGCGGTAAAGTGAGACTCTGTCTGTACAAAAAAAAAAAAAAAAAAAAGAGGAGCAAGAGTGAGACCCTGTCTCTAAAAAATAAAATAAAATAAAAGTGTTTTTTTATGTTTTAATTTATTTTGTTTCTACCTAGTAGGATATAAGCTTCACAAAGTCAAAGATTCTTTCTGTATTGTTTCTTGCTATATAATCCTCACTAGAACAGATAAAACTTATGATAGGTGCTCAATATCCATAAATTAACTGAATATATAAATCCTAAAGAAAAATGTATATTTGCACATAAATGCTGATTATTATATATACACACACATATACATTTATATATATATATAATCTTTCACTTATTTTTTTTCTCAGAAAACAAAAACCTTAAATATATATTTTACAAATGGTTGAGGAATATTGCCTAGATATCACCAAATAAAAGACGGGAAGAAATGAGTCCAGGAAAAGCATATAACCTCAAAGTCATAGAAAACCACCCAGAGTAAAACAGAAAAAAAAAATAAGAAGGAAAACTAATAAATTAATGTAGTATTTGTTAGGTAGATCCTACGATGCTAAGATGGAATTAGAAATGAATAGTATTTATTAGGGATAATACTTCTGAAAGTTTCAAGGAAGGAAGAGCAAGACTAGGTTGGAAAAGCCATCTGATTATGTTGTGTGTCTGATGTTCCTGACAGGAGAGGAGAGAGAGACGGGGAAGGAGGAGCCTCAGACTGTACAGCCTGACTCTACTCAGAGTCCTGAACTGACCACAGATGGCAACTCCTTTTGCCCCCGTGCTGGCTGGTTATGGACTGGGGACTAAGTAGGATGCCTACGGCCTCAGCTAGTAATTTGGAATAGAGTCCAAGCACCCACAGCTGGAGACAGTCAGACAATTTCACCCCGCAGCAGCGTTCCTCTGAATGGCACACTTCCATGGCTGCCACACACATGCACGTAAGTCAAGTGGCTTTACATAAAAGGTAAAGAATTTTTTTTTTTCCTCTAGGGCAAGGTGATAGAATAACTCTTGCATGCCCACAGTGCACGTATTACCCTAACAGATACATGTCAAATGGCCACACCTGAAAAGGGACATTAGCAGCACATTCTACGGCTCAGAAATCCCAACTTATGTGGAGATCACATGTTTAACACCAACGATGTGATTTGTATTAGTAAAGGTTTTCCAGATAAATAGAACCAACAGAACAGATATAAGTAGATGGATAGATACCTAAAAGAGGAGAAATTTATGGGGAATTGGCTCGCATCACCATGGAAAACTGGAGCTCCCACCAGACGCTGCCTGGAAGCTGGAGAACCAGGAAAGCTGATGATAAAATGTAACTAAAGCCCAAAGGTCTGAGAACTGGGCAGATAATGGTGTAACTCCCAGTCTAAGGCTGAAGGCCTGATAACCTGAGAACCAGAACCAAGATCCTAAGAAGAGATTCTTGTGGAGGATATTGCTGATAGCTGGTGTAAATCTTGAAGTGTCAAGGCCTGAAAACCAGGAGCTCTGATGTCTGGGGCTAGAGAAGATGGAGTTCAAAGAGAGAGAGCAAGAGAGAAAAAGTGTGAAACAAGTGTGTACTAGTTACCAACTTGTCTGAATCTGGTGAGACAGAATTCCTACCTGCACAATAAATGTAAGTTATACGAGACAGGTTTATTACTTATAGATAGGCAGCAATAACCACGGAAACCTAGTATTCATTACTAGCCAGTTCCCCAAGGCCCAGGAAAGTTTCCTGGGGATGAATGGAGTCTACCCCCTCTTGCACCACAGCTGAGGGAGCTTGGAAAGCAGGCTTCCAGGTTTTACACTGCAGGGCTTTGCATCCATCTGCACACCTGGACACTTCTCCTTTCAGACAAAGAGCACCACCAGGTGCACTGCCCAAAGTTCTGCCCACTGGGAAGATTTTGCTTCCCCACTGCCTTCAGGGATGTTCTAGAGAGGGGCTTCAGTGCTACAGCTGTCCACTTTCCATCAGTGCCTGGATATCATGCAGAACTATCTGCAAACCAGGCTCAGGTCTGTCTACCTCTGCCAGCTGATTAGAGGATCTCTCCACGAGCCCACAGGTGAAAAATGGGAGTGAGAAGCTAGTCTATCAAGATTGGAGAGCGTAAGCATTTGGGCCACATCTTTGTGGAACTTATTTATGCCTTAAGGTCCTGGTGTGGGGGGGAATTGTGTTTATATCACTTGCATTTGATGAAGGGGTATTTCTGTGCATACCCAGCTTTATGGCCTAGTGGGTCAGATAACAACTAATCCACAAATAGGCAGAAATGGCCTATTTGTGGCCCATGCTTGAGCAGTTTCAAGTAAGGTCTGTTTTTCAAAACAATAGTTGTCTGGGGATTCTAGCAGAGCCTTGCTCCAAATACCTGAAGGCCTATGCTGTGATGTATCCTACAGGGGCCCAATGACGGCTTCAAACCACATCCCTATCTGCCACTGGCACTTGAAGCCCTATGTGGTCTGTGAGAACATATGGCGTGAGTGGTGGAGTGGCTGGCAGGCAGCCTGGACCTGTTGTAGTGTCTATTCTTATTCTGGGTCCCCTCAATACCAGCAACTTTCAGGTCAGTTGGTCAATGGGCCAGAGTAACATATCTGTGAGAAATGTGTCCCCTCCAAAATCTAAATAGGTCCTCTAGGCATTGTGACTTCTCATAGTAGTTGCAGGGGACAAATGAAACCATCTTTCCAATACCTGACAAAGAATATCTTTTTGATTTTTATTTTTTTGAGACAAGGCCTCACTTTCTTGCCCTCAGTAGTGTACTGTGGTGTCATAGCTCACAGCAACCTCAAACCCTTGGGTCCAAGCAATTCTCTTGCCTCAGCCTCCCGAGTAGCTGGGACTATAGGCGCCCTCAACAACACTCAGCTATTTTTCGAGATGGGGGTCTCGCTCTTACTCAAGCTAGTCTAGAACTCCTGAGCTCAAGTGATCCGCCCACCAGACTGCTGGGATTACAGGTGTGAGCCACCGCACCCGGCTACAAAGAATATTTGGACGTGCCCCACCCCACTGGATTCCTAGAAATATCACCGAGTAAGGTCCCTCGTTTTAGTCAGATGTATTTCCTGCCCTTTGATGCAGTGTCTCACTAGCTAGTCTAGTGAGTTGTTTGCTAGGTTTAATCAACATGTGAGCAATGTAATAGACCTGTGTGAAATCTTGTGGAAGGGAGAGGTGATAAAGATCCCTGTAAATTAAATAGGGGCTAGATCTGATTTACTTTCAAGGAAGACAGTGAAGGTATTTTATTGGCCTTGCCAGTTGAAGGCAAACTGATTCTGGTGAGCTTTCTGACAAGAATGGAGGAAAAAAAAAAACACCTCAGATCAATTACTGTATATCAGGGACTTAGGGATGGGTTGTTTTACTCAGTGAATCCACATCTCTCATTTACCAGCTGCAGCGCAAGTCACCATGGGGTGAAGCTTATGATAATCTGCTGTCATTCTTCAGTATCTGTTTATCTTCTGGCTAAAAAGGAGAGTTGCATGCAGGCATGGTGGGGACAAATACTTTTCCATCTTTCCAGGGCTTTCTGGTGGCACGAAGCTCTGCAGTCCATTCAGAATGTAAGGGTTGGTTTTGCTATATCATTTTCCCAGGTATAGGCAGTTCTGATGGCTTCCATCTGGCCTTTCCCAACTTCATACCCCATTGCACAAGTTAGTGAAGCAATGTGGTGATTCTTCTAGATGATAAATATGTCTTTTCCAGTTATGTCTTTTGCAACTTAGAAAATAAACACAGGCTGTGTTTGAGGACTTACTGGATTCGCTGTGAGATTGACTTGAATCAAAACTCCGCTGATCACCTGACCTCCATAACCTTGTACAATGAGTGAATAGCCACAGTGATGATTTCAGTCTCCTAGAGCAGTGGTCCCCAACGTTTTTGGCACCAGGGATAAGTTTTATGGAAGACAATTTTTCCATGGAAGAGGGTCAGGGGATGGTTTCAGGATAATTCAAGATCATTACATTTATTATGCAGCTTATTGCTATTATTACATTGTAATATATAATGAAATAATTATGCAATTCATCATAGTGCAGAATCAGTGGGCACCCTGAGCTTATTTTCCTGCAATCAACTGTTCCCATTTGGAGGTGACTGGAGATAGTGACAGATGAAGCTCCATCCACTCACTGCTCCCTTCCTGCTGTGCAGCTGGGTTCCCAAACAGGCTATGGTCTGCTACTGATCTACCACCCAGGAGTTAGGCACCATAGTCTTAGAATCAATGTCAGTGAAGAGGCTGTGTCCAGAAGTTTCTGAAAGGTCTAATCATTTCCTTTTCCTATGTCCTTTCCCACAGTTACACTGGTGAAAGTATGTAAGTCCCTTTGGAGAAGAAGGTTAGAAGAAAGATTAAAAGTATAAACATTCCAGTGTCCCAAGATTCTTTCTAAAAGTAACTTATGTTCTCATTTATTCAAAATGTCCTGGGTCTATAAGTTGACTCAAGAAGGTCTGGTTTTTGAGTTGAGTTAGATTTTACATCACCTAGAACTTTTCTGCTACGAATTGGCTAAGAATTTAGCAGGCTTCCTCCTACTTCACTTCTAGGAACCCTGTGATTAAATAGCTGATGCCGTAGGTCCTCTCTAGTCTAACTTGCTGACTGCTGCTTTGACTCTGCTGTCCATTATGAGAACTACCCTCATCCCATCTTTGCGGATTCAGTGCTACCATTTGACCCATGCTTCCCTGGTCTCCGTTTGCTCCCATTGCCTTTAGGTTTTCAAAGTCCATGCATGCAATTTCTACACAATGTTTGGCCTACAGGGAGAAACCACCACTGAGCTCTTCAGGGATGCCAGGAATCCTTTCACAAATTTATTTCTGCAAGCGTTTGTGAAAGTTATGTCTTCTGGCTCCTCCTAGTGTTGGTAAGTAGGTTTTAAATGACATATCCATTTTAACATTCCAATCTTCATAACCTTTGTGTTCCTTCTTTTACATTAAACTAAAGGAGAATAGGTATTTTCTTATGCTGAGCCATCTTTTGATACTTATTTTAACCAACCAAACCAAAGTGTTAGATCCCTTTCTGTTAATGTAAAGAACAAATTCTACCAAAATATTTCAAAGAGATTTATTCTAAGCCAATATGAGTAGCTACAGCCCAAGGAGCACAGCTACAAGCGATCCTAAGGAAATAACCAGAGGCAGCCCAATTACAATTTGTTTATACACATTTATGGAGACATAAATTATAGGTAAAATCATAAATCAATACATGGAAGGTATACATTGGTTCACCCCCCAAAAGAAGGATATCTCAAAGCAAGGGCTTATAAGTTAGAGACATTTTTGGGATTCTGTAGTTAGTAATCAGTTGAAGAAGTTAAGCTTTGTCTCAGGACCTGGAATTAGTAGAAAGAAATGTGTAAATTAATATTAAAGGAGTTTTCTATCTGTTGTGTGATGCTATACCAGAATCAGGTTGGAAAGTAAGCCACATTCCACTGTATTAATACAAAACCTCCTTAATGCCTTTATGGGTTTTAAAATCTATTTTTAATATTCTTTTTTAGAAACAGGGTTTTGCTATGTATCCCAAGCTGTAGTGCAGTGGCTCTACCTTAGCTCACCGCAGCCTTGAATTCCTGGCATCAAGTCATCTTCCTGTTTCTCCCGCAGCACCCCCAAAGTGTTGGGGTGACAGGTGTGAGCAATCACGGCCAAACTAAGATTTTTAGTGTGTGTAAGGCAAGACTCGCTAGGCCTCTTAGAAAGGAATTTGTACAGGATTTAATAAAAAAAAAAAAAAAACAGTTCTGAGCTCAGTTCTCATAAGTCCCTGATCTCTGCCAGTGGGGCCATGCCAATGAATTTGGGCTGATCCAACTTTATATTCCTCCTACCATTATTCTTCACCCTTAAAATCCATTCCAGCATTTATTCCCCAGATTTCTGCTAATATGAATTAGAAAACTCAAATAGTTCAAGTATAATGTATCTTCTTATGGGTCACACTTTACACTTTCCTTCAGGGACCCACTGGGACTTGAGTCTAATTCTAGAAGCAAAGAGGCCTAGTGGGGGGTGGGTCTTGAGGGCAATCAGCACTGTCCTACACTGCAGCTTCCCCAAGGGAGGCCATCACTGTTTCCACAAGCAACGCAGGGCGAACCCCCTCAGAGTCGGAAAGCTCCTCTCACTGGGACAACGGAATGGTTGTCCTGTCCCTGGGGCATGAGAAGGCCGTGACCACTGGACACAGATAGACCACTCACTTTTGCTGAGGGGCAGAGACTTCTTCCACTAGGAAAGAAGACCTTAGAATTAAGAGCTCAGTGTCCCCAGCTTCATTAAGATTTTTCCCCATTTCCCTGTCCCTACTTACAGGACCCCATGCTTTCCCAATCAATGGCTTTTTAACAGTAGATGTTCTGTGAGGCTGGGAGTTCAACTTGCTTTTTAATTCAGGCGATCCCCCCAAAAGGTTTTATGTTGACTATTTTGTTTGTTTGTTTGTTTTTTGAGACAGAGTCTCACTTTGTTGCCCTTTGTAGAGTGCCATGGCATCGTAGGTCACAGCTCTTGGGCTCAAGTGGTCCTCTTGCCTCAGTTTTTCATTTTTAAGAGAGATGGGGTCTCACTCTTGCTCAGGTTAGTCTTCAAGTGATGCATCCACCTTGGCCTACCAGAGCTGCTAGGGTTATAGGCATGAGCCGCTGAGCTCAGCCTATGTTGAGTTTTTAGCATTTTCAGACCAGTGGCAATAAGAGCTAAGGCTCTCCCTCTGGGCACACCCACTAGCTCTTACCTTACATCTACAGTGCTTGCACTGAGGATCTCAATCACTGGACTCATCCTTTTCTTTCATCCCTTTTCCTCTGAGCATTAGCAACCAGCCAAGGTCATTATATTTCTAGTTTTCAAAAAATGTTTGAAAGTATTATATATGGAGTTACTTAGCTCCTTGCTTCTTTTAAGTGGTTGACTGAAAGTATCGAATGCACGTATTTTACCTATCTTCTTCTGCAAACAGTTCACACCACAGACCAGCAGTCCTGCCTTTACCACTGGAAATAGAATCACTAGCAATTTTTAATTTAATCCTATTAGGGAATCAGTTTTAGGGACTTAGAACCAAGTCAGAAAATTTATGTTTAATATTTTCTTGTCTAGAATCACCCTCAGTGCCAAAATCTGTCTTATTTTGGGTTCTGCAGATAAATTGAACTAATAGGAAATATAAAAGGAGATTTATTATGGGAATTGGCTCACACTATTATAGAAGTCAAGAAGTACTATTACATGCCATCTGCAAGCTGGAGAATCAGGAAAGCCAGTGGTCTAATTTGGTCTGGGATCAAAAGCCTGAGAGTGAAGGGAGGCAATGGTACTCCCAGTCCAAGGCAGAATGCCCAAGAACCGGGTAACAGGGCCCCCTGACGTAAGTGCTGGAGTCCAACGGCTCAAGACCCAGCAGCTCCAGTGACTGAAGCAGTGTTATTTTAAACCTTGTTTTAAATCTCACAGCAACTTGAAACTGTAGTTAAACTTCCACAGCATGCTGAAATTATATTGATCAAAAAAGGAGTAAAAAAAGGATATACTTACTCTGCTTTGAATGTCTTTTGTAAATAATTTAATTAATGATCTTTAAAACATTCTGTGGCACATCTATGATCCTCTCATGGTATATTGGTCTGAGCACAGGAAAAGAGGGATGGCCCAGCTCATGGAAAAAGAGAGAGTTTGCCTTTTCTCTGCCATTCTGTTGGATCTGGGCCATCAAAGATTTGGATAGTGCTGGCCCAACATTGGGGGTGGGGGTGGATCTGTACTCCACCTACTGATTCAAATGCTGATCTCTTCTGGAAATGCTTTCACAGACACGTGTGGAAATGACATTTTACCAGCTCTCTGGACATCCCTTAATCCAGTCAAGTTGACACATAACATTAGCCATCACAGGATTTATCTTACATTCCCATTCCCATGGTTAAAGATATTTTTAAAAACTAAATTTTAAAAAATTCTATTAACATGGTAATCTAAACAGTTTGTAATTAGGCCAACTTTGAGGTAAAATTTTAAAAAAGATTGTCCCCTTATAATGCATATATTTCTTAAGTTTGTTTTGGTGTTCTTGTTTTCCTGTCGTTGTTAGAGCATGGTGAAAGCTGTATGATTAGTCTTCAACTCATAGTGAAGTAAATATATGCAGGCATAACTCAGCAATATCGTGGGCCCATTTCAAACCACTATAATGAAGCAAATATTACAGCGAAGTGAATGAATTTCCAATGAATGTTTTGGTTTTCCAGTGCATATAAAAGTATGTTTACGCTATACTTGATTGATTAAAAGTGAGATGGCATTATGTCTAAAAATATACACATCTCAATTAAAAATTACTTTATTTCTAAAAACTGCTGATACAGTGATAGGAAATAAGTACACACTGGTGGAAAATGCCACTGGCAGAGTGACATGATGCAGGGCTGGCAAAAACCCTCAATTAAAAAAATAAGATATCTGCTAAGTGGAATAAAATGAAGTACAATAGTATGCCCATAGATTTTCCAGAACTTGATCAAGTACTTATATGATACAGTGATGCAGCTGCCTACACTGTGCCAGCATGCACCATATAACTGGGGAACTGCAAAGTGGGAGAAACAGTCGTGAATAGGGAGAGACAGTCTTCCATTTGGGCCACATTCCCATATTTAAGTATTATCCGGCAAACTGTATTGCCACTGTGGGGACTAATTAACATAAAATTGGCTACGCAAAACAGAGCGTCTAACTGGTGGCTCTGTTTAACTGTCAGCTGTCACACATGGTCTATGAGTTTTCCATTGCTGCAGGAACACATCACCACAAACTCAGTGATGTAAAACCGCACAAATGTAGTACCTCACAGACTTTGTACATCAGAAGTGATGTTGGGCTTGGGTTTCACGCCACTGAAATCAAGGCTTTGGGGCAGGGCTGCCTTCCCTCCTAGAGGAACTCGGGAATAACCTGCTTCCTAAATCATCTGTGGTGTTGATACAGGCTGTCAGCCAGCAGTCTATTTTCATCTTGACTGTGTCTAGATGTGTGATTTCCACGTGGCCCCCTCTAGTAGCAGCAGATGAAGACTTTCTCACAATTTAAACATCTTTGACCTCTGCTACCTCATCTCTTTGAGTTGATTTTAGAACGTTTCTGCCTTTAAGGTGTTGTGTGATTAGACTGGACCAGTGAGATAATTCAGAAATATTTCCATATTATAAGATCCATAATTTTAAATACTACTGTAAAATACTTTGGCCTTGAAACCTACTACATTTATAAATTTCAGGGATTTTAGTGTAGACATATTTTGGGATTCATTCTGATGACATACATAGGTCATTATGAAAGTTTTGAAACAGGCTGTGTATGGTCCATTATTTTGCTTCATTTATAGCAAAGTCCTTAAGTATAACTGCCCCCCTCCTTTTAGAGCCTGTCACTAAGGCTGGAGTACAGTGGTGTCATAATAGCTCACAACAGTCTCAAACTCCTGGGTTAAGCAAAGCGATCCTCCTGCCTCAGCCTCAGTATTGGATAGAATTACAGGTGCATGCTACCACATTGAGTTATTTAAACATCTTTTGTAAAGATGAGGTCTTGCTATGATTCCAGGGTTGTCTCAGACTCCTGGCTTCAAGCAATCCTTTTTGGCTTCCTAAAACTCTGGGATTATAGGTGAAATCTTCCATGCCCGCTTTCTAAGTATGCTTTTAAAATATAATGGAATTATGAAAATTATTGTAGCAAATTTGAATATGTGTGAAATACTTGCATAATCACATACACATATATTCATATAAATTCAAGCGTGTATGTGCATTTCCCAAAATGTCTAAATCATTGAGCCAAGATATGTTTCTCCATCTACCTCCTAATTGCCTCAGCCTAATATTTCATTTCAATGTTTAGGGAAAAACAATCAAAACACACCTTAATGATCGAACATATTTGAATGAGTGATTTTGATCTAGCAAATCATTAAAGAAATCTCATTAACAAAATATCAATGGGCCCTCAGGCTGTCTACACTTAATTTTGCTCCTTTTCCTCAGCATTAGACAATGCTTGCTCCACTTTTATTGAAAGATACATTAGCTGTTTCTGAATTATGGTTACATTTTACTGCTTAAATACAAGGAAACAAAATTGTTTTAAAAATAGGCTGTGCTACCTTTCATTTCTCTGTGGGAAATTCTGAGAAGAACTAAAAATCATTTTCGCTGCTGTGGCACTGCCTACATCAAAATAGAATTATAATTATGATGCAGGTGGCAAACTACTACCCAAGGTACCTGCAGAGTGTAGATAAAGTGGTTCATTGGCCATCCATTTTCCAGGTGGTTTAGCTTAATCTGCACAGAACATATAATGCATATTAATATAAATAGCCCTGAACACTCTAGCCATTTGGAGAGAGTACATTTGAATTTGCCTTTAAGAATCTGTATATATATATATATATATATTCATTCCCATCATCATCACTGGGTATTCTTAAACCTATCTGGAAACCCAGATTGTTATTCTAAAATGTTTATCCAGAATTTTTACAGTTCTGAGAAGACCCTACAATAACAGGAGTAATGATGCCCTGCTTGAGTGCCATGTCAGAAAAAAATGTTCAAAGTATCACATCATGGCTAAAAATATGTAAACTCCCAGTCTGCGTAATTATAGCAGGCAATTAGCTTAAGTTAAGTGGAAAACTCCCAAAGTATGAGATATTATATCTTTCTTTAAAGAGATGTTACTGTCAAAAATAAAAGCATAGCTTGCCCATTCCGATAAAAACATTTATGGTCCATATACTAAACTTTCACTTATATTTTAAAATACTGTAGCATGCCAGATGGCCTTGTTCATTTACTCTGTTGATTAAACATCATATACGATGAGTTGATGAGTGGCTTATGGCTTGAAACACAAAAAGCAATCCAACAACAAGCAAATATGATGCCAACTACCATCTGTAAATCAACACTAGCTCTAATTCATTGATGTCCACAGATTAGCAAAGTCTTTTTTTCACAACTGAGCTGTTTGCCCCTATGCATTTTAGGTAAAGTGTCTATTTTATAGATACTTAGGTAAAGTATCTATAAAAATTACACACTATCCAATATCAGTTTTACCATTTAATAATTTCTTAAACTAAGCTATATAAAAGTACTAAAATTATTTTGTTTGGAAGGAAACTCTAAAGAAGAACTTCAAATATTTAGACAAATACTTAGACTTATCAGTAAATTTTATATTATTTTATGGTTTATAGTAAATGTCAGAGCAAATGATCTGAAATAGACAAGAAATAAATTAATTTTCTTATATCAGCCTTGAACATGGATGGATGAGAGTGGTCTACTACACAATCAACCTACTATCAATCTCAAATGCAGTTGCTGTGTCCAATGTGATATCATTACTGGAACTGATGTATATAGCCTCTTGTTCTGGTACAGCTCAATTGACTTGGAAAATGTGTATGGATATTTTGTTCCTAGTCATTAAAAAGTAGGAGGAGGATCAATTTGGATTCGCCTGGATACGTATATTTATCATTTGCCCTGGGGCTATTTTGACTTTCCTACTTTTTATAACAGAATAATTTAAAGAGAATTTGAGTTTTGGTTAATTCCATAAACTATCACAACAGTTTTTACTATAGATAAAATTATGATAATTGAACCTGAAAGTGACATATTTTTGATATCCTGGTAAGATTCATAAACCTTACAAAAATCCAGGAGTATTCTATTTCAACTAACACGTTACGGTTTCTATTACTGTGGAATATGAATGGGCATGTCCTTGAGCTAAAGGACAAGTTATTGTGGAGTTTAAATGCTCCCATAAAATCAGTGGCATAAGGCTTGGTGACCCTCTTTAGGTTGTGAAGAAGCATGTACAATATTTCAGAGTAGTTATCTAACTATTCATTGGATGATCTGGGGCCTGAAGTTTTGATTGGTCCAAAGTAAGACAGGGCTTTATAGTAATTCCAAATAAGCCCCTTTGGGAAAGCTTATTCTAGAAGCTAAATAATTTTGTACTATAGTTGTCACAACAGTAAGGGTGTTTGTGGCAAATAAACAGCCCACACAGACTCATGGGAATGCATCCATATAACTGTTGCAATCAAAACCCTCAGTTATGCTATCCACAGCAGAAAATTATATACCTTTTGAAGATCAGTGTTTTGCATGATATTGCTCACTGATAATGTTTGGGTGTCTACTTGTAACATATCAAATGGCTATTTTACCAGAATCACCCATTGTTAGCTGAGTATACTCAGAAACACTGAGTAACAAGATCAGGTAGAATTAGCAGCAGAGCACGTGTAATAAAAACAATACATCAGAGATTGATATTGGGTAGATAAGCTTTATGAACAGATTAACCAGACCCCTGTATCTCCCAACCATGTTATTCCTCAACTCACATGGACGGCTATTCAGAGAGTGAGGGTTCCCTATAGCTATGTAATGGAATAGAAAACATTTATAAAGATTGAGGTTCAATGAAAAGTTGGCTAAGTGTGTTGGTGCAAGTAAAGAATAGACTTCTCTGTAACACATACCCAGGCAGGCCTAGCCTTGAAAGACAACAATGAGCAGTCCTATCACTGTCGGAACTTCAGGGAGTACACCTGCTAATATAGTTTAATAAGACAGAGTAATGACTCAAGTTAAGAATATAATTGGTGTACTAGTCCTGGTTCACCAGAGGAATAGAATCAATAGAGTATCTTTGGTGAGATTTGTAGGAAAGAAATTTATTGCAAATAATTGACTTATGCGATTCTGGAGGTTGAGAAGTCTCCAGATCTATAGTTAACAAACTGACGAACCAGGAGAGCCATTGGTATAGTTCCAGACCCAGTTCAAATTTGAAGGCAGAAATTGCTTTCCCACATTAAAGACAGTCAGTCACAAGGAGTAAATTTTTCCGTACTTCATTTTTTTTTTTTTTTGTTATATTCAGGCCCTCAATCAATTGGATGAGGCCTGTTTATGTTGGGGATGGAAATATATTTTATGTGGTCTACTGAGCCAAGTGTCAACATCAACCACAAATATTCTGACAAACACCAAATATCTGGGTATTCCGTGGTCCAATGATTTTGACACACATAATTAACCATCAGCTTGTATTTGTGGATGTTGAGAAATGACTTAACTTTGCAGCCAAGAAAATGAAAGAAGGAAAGATGAAATATTTGTGTTCAGGTAGGTCTGAAGAAGAAAACTGTAATTAAACCAAGAGGAGTTGGTATAAAGTGAGAGAATTTCTGTCTCACACTTTACCATCCACCAAAGAGCATTCTCTGTACTCTGAAAAAGGTATAAATGAACTGAATATTACTATAAGAAAAGGATGCTTATAAGGTAGTATAAGAGATGGTGTAAGGCAATATTAATATTGGAAACCAACAACTTTCACTTACCCAAGCTTTGTAGAAAATTAAAATAGTAATTTCATTCAAAATAAATACATACAATATTATCTGTCAATTTAAAAATGGAATCAAGAGGAACAACAACAAAATAAATTAAAATATATAATAATAAACCTAAAAATGATCATTGTCTTCAAAAATAAGAATTTGAAACAGTCACAAACAACTCAATTTAATGAACTGAAAAGTTAATGTATTAAGGAAATTATTATGATTTAGAAAATAATTTCTGCCAATTCTTTTTGTGTCCCTTAAATAACCCTCTCTTCATGCTCCTCCCACCCTTTCCAGGATCTGGCAACCACTATTGTGCCCTCCAGCTCCATGAGATCAAGGTTTTTTAGTTCTTACATGATTTGTCTTTCTGTGATTGGCTTATTTGTATTTAACAAAATGTGTTCTAGTTCTATACACGTTGCTGCAAATGACAGGATTTTGTTTTTTTTTTATGGATGAGTAATATTCCATTACACAGACACACACACACACACACCCCACCACCACCACCACATTTTCTTTATCCAGCCATCCAAAAATGAATATTTTAGAAAAAGCTAAAGACTCCACATGCTGGTTATCATGAATAGTACTTCAGTAAACATCATAGTGCAGTTATTTCCTGAATATCAATTTTCTTTTCTCTGGATACATACCAAGCAGTGAGATTGCTGATCCATATGGTGAATCTATTTTTAGTTTTTTGAGGAAACTCTATACTGTTTCCTATAAAAGCTTTACTAATTTACATGCTCATCACTGGTATAAAGAATTCCTCTTTATCTCGCCAATACTTTTGTATTTTCGATAATAACTATTATAAATGGGATGAGATGAATACAAGTAGTACTTACTTGCATTTCCCTGTGATTAGTGGTGTCGAGCATTTTTTCATGTATCTGGTAGGCCGTTTGTATGTCTTCTTTTGAGAAATGTCTACTCAGATTGCCCTTTTAAATTGGATTTTTTGTGTCTTTGGGGCTGTTGAGTTGTTTGAATTCCTTGTATATTTTTGTTAATTTACCCCCTGTTGGATGGATAGTTTGCACATTTTTTTTTTAATTAGGAAGGTTGTCTCTTCCCTCCTTTGCTGTGAAGAAGCTTTTTAGCTTTGTCTATTTTCTTTTTCTTTATTATTATTATTATTATTTTTTGCCTTTGCATTAGAGGTCTTACCAAAAAAATCTTTGTCCTTATCAATCTTCTGAAGTATTTCCCCAACATTTTTATCTAGTAGTTTCATAGCTTCAGGTCATGATGTAAGTCTGTAATCCATTTTGAGTTTATTTTTCTATATGGTGAGAGATAAGAATCTATTTTCATTTTTCTGCATATGGTTATACAGTTTTCTGAGCATCGTTTATTAAAGTAACTATCCTTTTCCCAATATATGTTCTTGGCACCTTTGTCAAAAATGAATTGGTTATAAATCAGTAGATTTATTTCTGGATTCTCAATTCTGATGTATTGTTCTGTGTGTCTTTTTTTATGCCAGTACCATGTTGTTTGGTTACTATGGCTTTGCTGTATATTTGGAAGTCAGGTAGCATTTATTTCTAGCTTTGTTCTTTTTGCTCAGGATTTCTTTGGAAATTTGTGGTCTGTTCTAGTTTTATTTGAATTTCAGGGTACTTTGTTCCAAAATACAGTTTAAAATATTTTCTAAAAATGTTATTGGTATTTTGATAGACATTTCATTGAGCCTATGGACCTGTTGAGTGTCTAGCAGTATGGTGATTTTAATAATATTAATTTTCCCAGTCCATGTACTAGAAATATATCCAGTGCATGGGAAATATATTTCCATTATTGTGTGTCTTCTTCAATTTCTCTCATTAGAGAAATTTTTTTTTTTTTAATAATTTACATTGTAAAAAGTTCTTCTACTCCTTTGGATAACTATATTCCTGGAGTTTTATTTTATTTTATTATTATTATTATTTCAGTAGCTATGATAAATGGAACTGGTGTTGTTTTTTTTTTTATTGTTGGGGATTCATTGAGGGTACAATAAGCCAGGTTACATTGATTGTAATTGTTAGGCAAAGTCCCTCTTGCAATCATGTCTTGCCCCCACAAAGTGTGACACACACCAAGGCCCCACCCCCCTCCCTCCGTCCCTCTTTCTGCTTTTCCTCCCCCCCCATAACCTTAATTGTCATTAATTGTCCTCATATCAAAATTGAGTACATAGGATTCATGCTTCTCCATTCTTGTGATGCTTTACTAAGAATAATGTCTTCCACTTCCATCCAGGTTAATACGAGGATGTAAAGTCTCCATTTTTTTTTTTTTTTAGGTATTTATTAGAAATTTTATTTTTATTACAATTATTAAACACAGTGAAAAGTACTCTACCTAATAGTTTAGTAACATTAATAAATCAATTATAACTATGTCTTTGAACAAATTTCATTGACCCCCTATAATTTTTTAAATAATCTTCTAGTATTCCATGGTATACATATACCACAGTTTGTTAATCCATTCCTGGGTTGGTGGGCATTTAGGCTGTTTCTACATTTTGGTGATTGTAAATTGAGCTGCAATAAACAGTCTAGTACAAGTGTCCTTATGATAAAAGGATTTCTTTCCTTCTGGGTAGATGCCCAGTAATGGGATTGCAGGATCAAATGGGAGGTCTAGCTTGAGTGCTTTGAGGTTTCTCCATACTTCCTTCCAGAAAGGTTGTAGTAGTTTGCAGTCCCACCAGCAATGTAAAAGTGTTCCCTTCTCTCCACATCCACGCCAGCATCTGCAGTTTTGAGATTTTGTGACATGGGCCATTCTCACTGGGGTTAGATGATATCTCAGGGTTGTTTTGATTTGCATTTCTCTAATATATAGAGATGATGAACATTTTTTCATGTGTTTGTTAGCCATTCATTTGTCATCTTTAAAGGAGGTTCTATTCATGTCTCTTGCTCATTGACATATGGGATTGTTGGCTTTTTTCATGTGGATTAATTTGAGTTCTCTATAGATCCTAGTTATCAAGCTTTTGTCTGATTGAAAATATGCAAATATCCTTTCCCATTGTGTAGGTTGTCTCTTTGCTTTGGTTATTGTCTCCTTAGCTGTACAGAAGATTTTCAGTTTAATGAAGTCCCATTTGTTTATTTTTGTTGTTGCAATTGCCATGGCAGTCTTCTTCATGAAGTCTTTCCCCAGGCCAATATCTTCCAGTGTTTTTCCTATGCTTTCTTGGAGGATTTTTATTGTTTCATGCCTTAAATTTAAGTCCTTTATCCATCTTGAATCAATTTTTGTGAGTGGGGAAAGGTGTGGGTCCAGTTTCAGTCTTTTACATGTAGACATCCAGTTCTCCCAACACCATTTATTGAATAGGGAGTCTTTCCCCCAAGGTATGTTCTTGTTTGGTTTATCGAAGATTAGGTGGTGGTAAGATGTTAGTTTCATTTCTTGGTTTTCAATTCGATTCCAAGTGTCTATGTCTCTGTTTTTGTGCCAGTACCATGCTGTCTTGACCACTATGGCTTTGTAGTACAGACTAAAATCTGGTATGCTGATGCCCCCAGCTTTATTTTTGTTACTAAGAACTGCCTTAGCTATACGGGGTTTTTTCTGGTTCCATACAAAACTCAGAATCATTTTCTCCAAATCTTGAAAGTATGATGTTGGTATTATGGAACTGGTGTTTTGATTTAATTTGTCCAATAGTTCACAGTTGGAGTACATAAACCCTATAGATTTTGGTGAGTTGATGTTATATACTGAAATTTTACTGAATGTATCAGTTCTAAATTTTTTTTTTGTGGAGTCTTTAGATTTTCCTAAATAGAAGATTATATCACTTGCAAATCAGAATAATTTGATTCCCTCCTTTCTAATTTGGATGTTCCTTATTTCTTTTCCTTATCTCATTGCTCTAGCTAAGATTTCTATATACTGTGTTGAATAAAAGTGGGCATCTTGTCTTGTTCTAGATCTTATAGGAAAGGCTTTTAGTTTCTCCCTGTTTAGAACAATGCTAGCTATGAGTCAGTCATAAACCGTCTTTATGCTGTTCAAGTATTCTCCAATTTGTTGAGAAGGAATGTTGAATTTCATAAAATGCTTTTCTAACGTCTATTGAAATGGTCATATTTTTTCCCTTTGGTTCTGTTAGTGTGAAATAGTATATTTATTGATTTACATATGTTGAATCATCCTTGTATCCCTGGGATGAATTTCATTTAATCATGGTGAATAATCTTTTTATTGTGTTACTGAATTCAGTTTGCTAGTATTTTATAAAGGATTTTTACAGTCACATTAATCAGTGATATTGCCTATAATTTTCATTTTTGTTATGTTCTTATCTGATTTTTCATCATGGTTATTCTGGCCTTATAGAATAATTTTGGAATTACACTCTCCTCTTTAATATTCTGGAATAGTTTGAGCACTGGTATTAGTTTTTCATTAAATATTTGGTAAAGTTCAGCATCAAATCTTTACTCATAGGCTTATCTTTAATGTGGGAATTTTATTACTCTTTTGATATTAATATTAATTATTGGTATGTTTAGATATTTTATTTCTTCATGGTTAAATATTTATGGATTATATGTGTTCAATAATTTATGCATTTATTCTGACTTTTCTAATTTTATGGCATATAGTTCATAATAGTCTCTAATAAAGAGTCATGGCAACCAAGAAGTAACATCATATATTAGATACACTAAAAGTAACAAGATATTAAAATACATTACTAGAAAAAATGTAGAAAAACAAGAATGAACCAAACCCAAAATTAGTAGAAGGAAAGATATATTGAAGATGAGAGTAGAAATAAGTGAAACTGAGACTAAATTACAGCACAAAAAATCAATAAAATGAAATTTTTTTTTTCTTTTTTGTAGAGACAGAGTCTCACTTTACCGCCCTCGGTAGAGTGCCATGACGTCACAGAACTCACAGCAACCTCCAGCTCTTGGGCTTTCGCGATTCTCCTGCCTCAGCCTCCCAAGCAGCTGGGACTACAGGCGCCAGCCACAGTGCCCGGCTATTTTTTGGTTGCAGTTGAGCCGGGGCTGGGTTTGAACCTGCCACCCTTGGTATATGGGCCCTACTCACTGAGCCACAGGCACTACCTGAAAAAATTTTTTTAAAGATAAACCAAATAAACCTTTAGTTAGACTAAGAAAAAAGAGAGAGGATCTTTCCTTTTTCTTAAAATCAGAAGGTGTATTATATATATTCTTCCCCTGTTCAATCACTTTATACTGGATAGGTATAGTACTGCTAATCTTTCATTTATAGTTTTTCAGTCCTTAAGTCTTTAAGAAGAAGTTACATCTAGTCCTGATGTAAATCCTATTACCTTAGAATTAAAACTTGATGCCATGAATTGTATGAGACACGTGGTAGTTCTGGAATACAGGAGAGTGAATGTTGCATGTAAGAAGGACATAAATAGTTTAAGCCAAAAAAGCAGACTGTGGTATGCAGAATGTTTGGACTCCACATTCACCAGTTGCCACACCACCTTATTGCCATGGCCTCAATATGGACACAGAATACTTTTCTCCCCTCTGACTCTTGGCTTAATCATGACTTGCTTTTCCCAATGTGGTATGGCAGTTCTAAGCCTAGAAATGTAGTTATTTTATATGTTTATACTTGTTTTATTATACCTCATGCCCTACCCATAAATGGAGCACACCATGGCTAACAATGTAATTTAAGGAGAAGAAACACACCGATCAGAAAAACCTCAGGAAACCCATAATCAGTTTCAATGAGAGGTGGAGCCACCCTAGACAAGCCAAGTCTGGAATCACTGGACATAATTCTACAGATTAATGATAATGCAGGATTATCTTTAAGCCAGTGAGTATGAAGAAGTATTGCCATATAGCTTATTAGTTTTAAAT
Source organism: Nycticebus coucang (assembly GCF_027406575.1). Lineage (NCBI taxonomy): Eukaryota > Metazoa > Chordata > Mammalia > Primates > Lorisidae > Nycticebus > Nycticebus coucang. Next base: position 8,160,697 of record NC_069802.1, read on the forward strand.
CAATCATTAATTAATGTATTTATTTTAGAAATCAAGTCTTACTGTGCTGTCCAGAATCTCCTCAAAGTTCTGGACTCAAGCAATCTCCAATGCCTTTGCAACCCAAATAGCTAAAAATATAGGCTTACTTTTGGGTAGAACATTGTCTATTAGACAAAAATACAGAATGTCATAAAGATTCAGGTCCTCTTTATTTGTTTTCCAAAACAATACTAACTTTTGCAAAAAGAAGTTAGACAAATCCAAGCTAGTGTTCATATGGGGAAATAATTGAGCAAACAAACATTCTAGGGATTATTCAGAAAAGGAGGAAAACAGAACAGGTGGACTAGTTCATAATATATCCAATGTAATTAGACCAGTAATTAAAAGCATGAAATTAGCATATGAATAGGCAGCCAGACCAAAGGAAATAAAAATACAGAGAAGAATGAAAACACAAACAAACATTTAGTATATAATTGTATATAATTTAGTATATAATAAAAGCAATATCTCAAATCAATAGAATAATTAATTTCTTACAAAAGAAAGAGAACAAACAGAAGTGCAGTTCACATGATCTCACTGGGGACATCACTTGGGACCTCCAAATACAATGCATTTGTTAATAAATTGCAGTCTGTTTAACACAGCATCAGTCTGCATTTGCTCCTCTGCTTTTACTTCCGAACTTATTTATCCTTCCTTGCAGTCACACACCTTTTTTCTTAACAAAGCATTAGCTCATATTTTTTTTTTTGTGAGATTTTATTGTTTAGGAAACCGAACTTAAGTTATGTGAAATATTATCCTTTACCATTATATATAGAAAATATTTTGCCTTGTTTTTAAACAAGTTCAACACAGAGAAATTAATTTTAATTTTATCTTATCAAACTTATCTTTTTTGTCTGAAGTGTTATTTGGATTTTTTAATTTTTTGAACTGTCATTTTTAGCAAGAATAAAATACTATGGTTCTTTTTTGACTTACTAGAGTGAATTAAATAAATGTTTTCGACTAATTCTGAACAATGTTTGCAGTCATTTAATGAACTCATCTAGCTGTGATGTGCTATTTCTTCAATACACCAATGCATTATATTTGCTAATATTTTATTTTAAGAGTTTTATACTGTTTTTAAGTAGAAATTATTATTTATATATTTGTAAAGTTTTGTTATTAATATTCTGAATCTACACAAAGTAATCATCTGAATGCTTTTCTCCTTTTTATTCTCCAGAAGAATATAAGTAGAAATGGAATTAAATGCTGTTGGTTTCTTTTTTTTTCTTTTCTTTCTTTCTTTTTTTTTCTTGAGATTTTGCTAGAGTTCAATTATGAAAACATCTGATCTCATACTTTTTGGGTAGAGTTTCCTTGATTACATTCTAAAATGCTCTTTTCAAGTGTCTTAGCTGTTATTACAATTAGTATGTTTGATTTTCTATGTATTAGGATTACTTTCCTTAGCATATATTTTTTATTTCCCTTAATTTATTTATTGTCTGAGGGAAGCCATGTGTGTCACTGGTTTCTTGGAAAGTCTTTCAATGCTAGTCCTCATGACTTAATTGCCTCCCAAAAGTCTTATCTAAAACAGTCACCTTTGGGACTAGCATTACAGTATACAAGTTTTAAGGGGGAAAAACAGACAACAGCAGCCTTATTAGTAAATCATTCCGCCATATCCATATCGCAAATTTGCCATTGTTCATGATGATCCACTCTTGGCTCCTTTTTGGTCAGTTGCCTGTATCTTTAGAGCAACTATATATGACCAAGAAGATCCCATATTCTTTCATGTCAGAGTCTCAAAACAAATGTAAGTTTTTCTTTATCTTTTGAGATGCCATAATAGGGATCAGAAAGACAAAAGTGCCACCAAAGTGCTAATAGAATATTGTCCCTGTGTCCTGCAACTGCTGGACCTCCACACTCCCACCCTGGCCAGTGACTTGCTGGCAACTGTGCAGCCCAGCCACCCACACCACCCTGGCCAGGGACTCCCCCAGCAAACGCACAGCCCCGCACCCACTGGGCCACTGCCAACTTGGCCAGGAAAACCAGGTCCACGCAACTGACGTCCTCCCTCCTGTAACCTCCCTGTCTCCACACCAACCCACCCATCTCTCCAGGGATTCTGTTACCCGTGGGAACAGCACCCTCCATCAGGAGCCCTCCCTGCCTCTACGCAGAGCCCTCCTCCTGGCCAGAGACTGCTGGAGCCTTGGGATCTCTGTGCCAAAGTCACTGGGTTCTAGGCACTCCCAGAACTGTGTGCACCACCCCCCACCCTGTTGCTGGATCTGTGTGTGTCACACTCTGGAGCTGCTCCCAAAACCAGAACTCCCTGCCTGGGGCAGCCCCAAAGGAGCTACACAGGGTCACTCCCTACAAAGATACAGCAACAATAGAGTGATCCCGCCAGGTTCTAATTTTGGAGAGACACCTCCCCAACTCTGAGGAAGGCCAGAGGCAACAGTGAAAAGCAATCATGAGGCGGAATCAACAAAAATACTCTGGAAATATCAATAATCAGATTAGGTCAACTCCCCAAGGAACAAGGCAGACACAGCACAAGATCCCATGCATAAACAAATGGCTGAGATGTCAGAAATCGAATTCAGAATCTGGATAGCAAATAAGATAGAATTAGAATTCCAAGCAGTAATCCAAAAGATATCTCAAGAATTCAACGAATTCAAAGACCAAATGAACAAGGATTTTGACACATTGAGAGAAGAAGTTGCAGCTCTCAAAGATCTGAGAAAACAGTAGAATCCCTCAGTAACAGAATGGAGCAAGCAGAAGAAAGGATTTCTAACATTGAAGACAAAGCTTTTAAATGCTCTCAAACTTTCAAAGAGGAGGAGAAATGGAGGGCAAAAATAGATCACTCTCTCAGAGAGCTCTGGGATAATTAGAAGAAAATCAATATTCGCCTTATAGGGATCCCCAAAAGTGATAAAGTGGCTTCACAAGGCACAGAGTCTCTTCTTCATGAGATTATGAAAAAGAACTTTACAGACATAGCAAGAAATTCTGAAATTCAGATAGCAGACAGTTTCAGAACTCCAGCATGACTCAACCCGAATAAGACATCCCCCAGACACATAATCAATTTCATTAAAGTTAATATGAAGGAGAAAATTCTGAAAGCAGCCAGATGAAAGAAAACCATCACCTACAAGGGATGAATATTAGGATAACTGCAGATCTCTCTGCTAAAACCTTTCAAGCTAGAAGAGGATGGTCATTGACTTTTAATCTCCTAAAACAAAATAACTTTCAAACCAAGATCCTGTATCCAACTAAACTGACTTTCATTTATGATGGAAAAATTAAATACTTTAATGACATTCACATGTTGAAGAAATTTGCCATAACTAAAACAGCTGTCCAGGATATTCTCAGACCTATCCTCCATAAAGACCAGCAAAATCTTCCACCACAAGAGTAAACTCACCCAGAAACTTTTGATCAAATTCCAACTTCCACAGTCACAAAAGGATTAAAAATGTCCACCGGACATTCAAAAGGCTTACCAATATTCTCAATTAATGTGAATGGTTTAAATTGTCCTCTAAAGAGGCACAGGTTGGCTGACTAGATACAAAAACTCAGGCCAGATATCTACTGCATACAAGAATCTCATGTTACCTTAACAGATAAATAAAGACTGAAGGTGAAGGGATGGTCATCTATATTCCACGCAAATGGAAAGCAGAAAAAAGCAGGCATTGAAATCCTATTCGCAGATACGATAAGCTTTAAAACAACCAAAATAATTAAGGATAAGGATGGACACTTCATATTTGTTAAAGGTAATACTCAATTTGATGAGATTTAAATTATTAATATTTATGCACCCAACTAAAATACGCCTCAATTTATACCAGAAACTCTAACAGACATGAGCAACTTGATGTCTTCCAGATCCATTGTAGTTGGAGATTTTAACACCCCATTAGCAGTGCTGGAAAGATCCTCCAAAAAGAAGCTAAGCAAAGAAATTTTAGATTTAAATTTAACCATTCAACATCTGGATTCAACAGACATCTATAGAACATTTCATACCAAAAAAACTGAATACACATTCTTCTCATCAGCCCACAGAACATACTCCAAAATTGATCACATCCTAGGTCACAAGTCTAACCTCAGCAAATTAAAAAAAAAATAGAAGTGATTCCTTGCATCTTCTCAGACCATCATGGAATAAAATTTGAACTCAATAACAACAGGAATCTGCATACTCATACAGAAACATGGAAGCTAAATAACCTTGTGCTGAAGAATAGATGGGTCATAGATGAGATTAAGAAGGAAACTACCAAATTTTGGGGACAAAACAACAATGAAGGCATGAATTATCAGAACCTCTGGGATACTGCAAAGGCAGACCTAAGAGGGAAATTTATAGCACTGCAACCCTTCCTCAAGAAAATGGTAAGAGAGGAAGTTAACAACTTAATGGGACATCTAAAGCAACTGGAGAAGGAAGAGCATTCCAATCCCAAACCAGCAGAAGAAAATAAACAACCAAAATTAGAGCAGAATTAAATGAAATTGAAAACAAAAAAATTACACAACAGATCAATAAATCAAAAAGTTGTTTTTTTGAAAAGATCAATAAAATAGATAAGCCTTTGACTAACCCAACCAGGAACAAAAGAGTAAAATCTCTAATTTCATCAATCAGAAATGGTAAAGACAAAATAACAACAGACCACTTAGAAATTCAAAAAATTCTTAACAAATACTACAAGAAACTTTACTCTCAGAAATATGAAAATCTGAAGGAAATTGAAAAATACTTGGAAGCATGCCTGGGTGAATATTTTGTGAGGAGGACTCCCCAGGCAATTGAAGCAGTATCAAAAGTACACTACTGGGACCTGAACAAGCCTATATTAAGTTCTGAAACAGCATCAACTATACAAAATCTCCCTAAAAAGAAAAACCCAAGACCAGGTGGCTTCACATCATAATTCTACCAAACCTTTAAAGAAGAACTAGTACCTATATTACTAAACCTCTTCCAAAATATAGAAAAAGAAGGAATACTACCCAACACATTCTATGAAGCAGACATCACCTTGAGCCCTAAACGAGGAAAAGACACAACATGAAAAGAAAATTATAGACCAATATCACTAATGAATATTGATGCAAAAATACACAATAAGATACTAACAAACAGAATCCAACAACACATCAAACAAATTATACACCATGACTAAGCGGGATTAATCCCAGGGTCTCAAGGCTGGTTCAATATACATAAATCGATAAATGTAATTCAGCACATAAACAAATTAAAAAATAAAGACCATATGATTCCCTCAATTGATGCAGAAAAAGCTTTTGATAACATCCAGCATCCTTTCATGATTAGAACACTTAAGAAAATTGGTATAGATGGGACATTTCTTAAACTAATAGAGAACATCTACAGCAAACCCACAGCCAATATTGCATTGAATAGAGTTAAATTTAAATCATTTCCACTTAGATGAGGAACCAGGCAAGTTTGCCTGTTGTCTCCATTGCTCTTTAACATTGTAATGGAAGTTTTAGTCATTGCAATTAGGGAAGAAAAAGTGATCAAGGGTATCTACATAGGGTCAGAAGAGATCAAACTTTCACTCTTTGCAGATGATATGATCATATATCTGGCAAACACTAGGGATTCTACTACAAAACTTTTAGAAGTGATCAAGGAACACAGCAATGTCTCAGGCTACAAAATCAACACCCATAAATCTGTAGCCTTTATATATACCAACAATAACCAAGCCGAAAAAACAGTCAAGGACTTTATTCCATTCACAGTAGTGCCAAAGAAGATGAAATATTTTTGAGTATATCTAACAAAGGACGTGAAATATCTCTATAAAGGGAACTATGAAACTTTGAAAAAAGAAATAGCTGAAGATGTTAACAAATGGAAAAACATACCATGCTCATGGCTGGGAAGAATCAACATTGTTAAAATGTCTATACTACCCAAAGCAATATACAATTTTAATGCAATTTTTATTAAAGCTCCATTGTCATATTGTAAAGATCTCAAAAAAAAGAATACTTCAATTTATAAGGAATCAGAAAAAAACCTTGAAATGTACAGACCTGAGACTGTACTATAAATAGGTAGTGATCAAAACAGCATGGTACTGGCACAAAAACAGAGAGGTAGATGTCTGGAACAGAATAGAGAACCAAGAGATGAATTCAACTACTTACCATTATTTGATCTTTGACAAGCCAATTAAAAACATTCAGTGAGGAAAAGATTCCCTATTTAACAAATGGTGCTGGGTGAACTGGCTGGTGACCCGTAGAAGACTGAAACTGGACCCACACCTTTCACCCTTAAATAAGATAGACTCTCACTGGATAAAAGAGTTAAACTTAAGACATGAAACTATAAAAATACTAGAAGAAAGTACAGGGAAATCTTTTGAAGGAATCAGCCTGGGTGAATATTTTGTGAGGACGACTCCTCAGCCAATTGAAGCAGTATCAAAAGTACACTACTGGGACCTGATCAAACTAAAAAGGTTCTGCACAGCCAAGAACATAGTAAATATAACAAGCAGACAGCCCTCAGAATGGGAGAAAATATTTTCAGGTTATAACTCTGACAAAGGTTTAATAATCAGAATCCACAGAGAACTCAAATGTATTAGCAAGAAAAGAACAAGTGATCCCATCTCAAGGTGGGCAAAGGACTTGAAGAGAAACTTCTCTAAAGAAGACAGGTGCATGGCCTACAGATACATGAAAAAATGCTCATCATGCTTAATCATCAGAGAAATGCAAATCAAAACTACTTTGAGATGTCACCTAACTCCAGTAAGATTAGCCCACATAACAAAATCTGAAAACCAGAGATGTTGGTGTGGATGTGGAGAAAAGGGAACACTTCTACACTGCTGGTGGGAATGCACACTAATACATTCCTTTTGGAAGGATGTTTGGAGAATACTTAGAGATCTAAAAATAGACCTGCCATTCAATACTATAATTCCTTTACTAGGTATATACCCAGAAGACCAAAAATCACAATATAACAAAGACATCTGTACCAGAATATTTATTGCAGCCCAATTCATAATTGCTAAGTCATGGAAGAAGCTCAAGTGCTCATCAACCTACAAATGGATTAACAAATTGTGGTATATGTATACCATAGAATATTATGCAGCCTTAAAGAAAGATAGAGACTTTACCTCTTTCATGTTTACTACATGGATGGAACTGGAACATATTCTTCTTAGCAAAGTATCTCAAGAATGGAAGAAAAGTTATCCAATGTACTTAGCCCTACTATGAAGCTAATTTATAGCTTTCATATGAAGGCTATAACCCAACTATAGCACAAAAATATGGGGAAAGGGCCAAGGGAAGGGAGGGGAAGGGGGAGGTTCGGGTGGAGAGAGGGTAATGGGGGGAGCCACACCTACGGTGCATTTTAGAATGGGTACAGGTGAAACGTACTAAATGCAGAATACAAATGTCTTCATATAATAACTAAGAAAATGCCAGGAAGGCTATATTAAACTGTTCGATGAGAATATTTCAGATTGTATATGAAATCAGCACATTGTACCCCTTGATTGCACTAATGTACACAGCTATGCTTTAATAAAAAAAAGAATGTTTTCCAATAAAAGGTGGTAATGGAACTATTCCACATATCTTAGATTCACTACATGTTAATATTTTTTAAAGAATCAATTAGTTGGCAAAGACAACTCTATCGGTGGAGTTAAGATACAAACAATTACTTAGAATGGCAGTGAGGATATCCTCTGAAGAGAACAGAGAAATTAATATGTATCTAAATGGAAACTACTTACCTGGATTCAAATGCCATCCATATATTCAACCATGTACTTATCATAGTATTATATAGAGGGATCCAATTAATATGTTTATTAATAATTACATATTGTAGAAGAAGATCTAATTGTCACGTAATTTATACCCGTATAAATCACCTACACTTTATGTCAATTTTTGTTGACATTGGCAAGTTTCTTTATGTTTTAAGGAAATCTATATTATGTAAGAAATAAGTATTAAGATGAAAGATAAACCCACCAGCTGATAACCAATTAAACTCAAAATGATCAGCACATACTATATATGCATGTTAATTTTATAAAATTCAACATTATAGAAAGAAAAAAAAAAAGCTCTTCTCCTTACTCCCCTGCTCTTATCCCCATTTTCTTACATTAAAAATTATCACAAACAAAAGTTTCTGATGAGTGATATAGTCTAGATTTTTATATCACTGCAGTTTAAAACAAATAAAACAATCAACACTATCAAATCCGTATTTGATTTCTGACCGATTGCAGTCTACTTACCTGAATTAGAGGTGTGTGACAATATACCATTGAAATACTATTAAATACAGGCTTAAAACAAAATGAAAAATTGAAGTAAGCTTAAATTATGTTATTTCTCTGTGCAATAGTCATGCTAGGAATTACCTGTAAACTTTATAAGATAATTTAAAATCAAAAAGTATGTTTAATTTTTTGTGTATTTTCTAACAGTGTAACCATTACTGATGCCATATAGACTTAAGTAGAAGTACAAAAAAATGTATGGACTCTCATTTTTATGGATTCGATACATCCATTAACCTTCAGATGTTGGTTTTATTCCAAATGAATTATGCTGACAGAATATCATGTCAGATGTTTTTCAGTATTTGAGGATGACAATTCCTTATTCTTCTCACTTGAGAAATAACAAACCGAGTCAATTTTGTTACTACGACATACATTTCTCACTGTGTTCCTTCTGACCAAACAGTGAACTATCCTGGTATGTGCATTGGACGCATCAGTACAAAGTTGGCCCATGATATTTAATTCATGAGAGAGTGTAAGATGTCTCCTGAAATATAGTGATAAGCACATTTGCCTTCAAAGCAATCTTCAGAAAAGACTCTGAAAATCCTGAGGCTCTGCACTAATATCATGTGGAATCCAAATATTGGATTTAAAAGATTGAGGGTGGGGGACAGGCAGAGCTGGGAAAGGGAAGGAGGTCGTGGGGAGGTCAAGGGATAGGGTTCACCTTTTGGGGGTGAGACACAAATATAACAGGGTCCTTATCTAACAAAAGCCATCCATGTAATCTGCTTCTGTGTCCACTCAATGAATCCCCAACAATAAAAAAAAAAAAAGATTGTTCTGGTTGAGAAAAAAATATTTTTGATGAAATATTAAAACAGGACTTCAATACAAGGCTGATGTGAAGTTTCTTAACTAAATATAAGACAATCAATTTTATGGATTTCACATGTGCTTTGGATACTCCTATATACCCTTAGGATATGACCTTAAAACTTTAAATGTGTTAGTTCACTTCTTCTATACTTTTAGCACATGGTATGTACTCAACATTTATCTTTTTATGTGATTGTAATTACTGTGCTTCTAATTAACATACTCTGATTTTTATTTTCTCTATTATAAACAGTGTTAGAGTTAAACCATATATACTATATATATAAAATTATAGTTACATTTATAATTAATTAAAATGTTACTACATTCTGATATCAAGTAAATTTGTTTTTTCATTAATACACACATCAGTTAAAATATTTTCTGTCATAAACAATAACATTACATATAAAACTAGGTTAAGCTAAATCAATTAAATTTCTCTCTATAAATTAGGTGGACACCAAAACTTTTAGGCCTACAACGATTTTTAGCTTATGATTAAAGAGTAATAAAAGTTAGCCCTCTCTGTCAGTGTCTGTCTTCTTTGCACCAAATAATTCTACTTTTACTTAAGTCATATGTCCTCTTGTGGACCAATCATTATGGGTACTCTGGCCAGTCTGGGTTGAAGGCTCATCTCTATAACATGAGAAGTACCACATCAAATAGGTGAGTAGTTCGTTGTGAGTGGAAAAAAAAAAGAAAAAGAAAAAAGAAAGGAAAGGAAAAGAAAAAAGAAGAGAGGAAAAGGAATGTGAAGGGAGAGAGAATGGAGAAAGAAAAGCAAAAAGCAAAATAAAATACCTTTGTTGCAAATTAGTATTTTCTTGCTGTTAGCTCTAATTTCTTCTTCATGTTGACAACTTTTCACAAACAAGTTCTATGTTTCTATGTGAGTTTTTTAAATCACAGTCAGGTAAGTGTTCCTTCTCTTGTGTCAAAGTTAACATATCCTGACATGTCAGCCACTCTGGATTTAATAAATATCCCTCAAATTAACAATAGAATCAATTATTTGCTCTACCTTGAAAAATTATTAGTATTGTAGGTGGATTGCTATTAACTGAAAGCAGAGCAGGCTGGGCATGATTCTTGTTCCACTGTCTTTCTCTGGATGACTGTCTTTTGTTACTCCAAATGAAGAACATTGTTTCATTATTATCTGTGGCTTTTCATGTGCAGAATCTGGGGTGGTTTACAATCAAATTTTAATAGCGGTAAGCCAAAATAAAGTTTGTGTTTCGCCATGAGCCAATATAGAAAACCTCTGGGATCAAGGGTTGTTATTCATGCACTTCTTCAAGATGTAAGAGTAGATTTGGGCATAAGTAGAGTGAGACTATAGTGTCTTTACAGGACTGAAGCAGGGCCCAAGGACAAAGCTTACTTTTAACTCTGTGCATTTGTCTTATCCACATTACCTATAAGCACTGTGATAATCTGATGATTTGCCTAAACCCTTAAATAAGCCATGAATTGATGAAGAATGTTATGAATTTACTAAAGTATAATCATCATTTATAATTGTACAGTTCCATGATTTTTATAATTATGTAGTTATGTTGCCATAACCACAAAAAAATATATAATATTTACATATCCCCCAAAAGTCTTCACGCATGTATTGTTGACAGTCAGCCCTTCCTTAATAGCCAATTCAGTGTTTGCTGTCAATGACTGTAGGTGTGTTTGTCTACCTTAGGATTATATATACATAATGTTCTGATACTTTACTTTTTCTCCTACTATATAAATTGACTATGAAAAGTTTAATGTTATTTTCCTCTGCAATTCTTATGGTTTCGTGTATTAGGTATAAGTCATTTAACCATTTTTAACTATTTTTTGTGAGTGATGAGAGGTAGAGGTACTGATTCATTCTTTTGCATGTGGAAATCTGATTTTCTCAGCACCATATATTGAATAGGGTTTCTTTTTACTACTACATATTGATGTCTGTGTTGTCAAAAATCAGTTTTCTGTATGTGGTTGGATTTATACTTGGGTTATCTAGTCTGTTTTTCTTTTTGGGGGGGTCCATGTCTCTAGTTTTGTGTCAATATCATGCTTTTTTGGTTACTGTAGACTTGTAGTTTGAAATCTAGTAATGTGATTCCTACTGTAGACTTGTAGTTTGAAATCTGGTAATGTGATTCCTTCAGGTTTGTTCATTTTCTTAAGATTATTTTGATTATTTGGGAGATTTGGTTCCAAAGTGTAGAATTATTTTCTGTTTCTCTAGGTCTGTGAAGTATGACTTTGGAAATTTTGTGGGAGTTGCAATGAATTTATAAAGTGTGGACATTTTAACAATGCTGATTCTGCCTATCCATGAGCATGGTATGTTTTTCCATTTGTATCCTCTGCAATGTTTTTCTTTCTTTTTTTTTTTTAGGTGTCACATACTATTTTAATATTTTCATTTTTTTTGACATGGAAATATTATTTGCATCAATTTGTCACAGCTTCTTTTATAAATAGCAAAATAGAATCTTTCCATTTGTATTTGTATTTGTATTCCTTTCTTTATTCAAATATTTTTGCCCACTTTTTTCTGTTAGTTTTATCAACTATAAATCATCTCATATCCATTACTGCAAAATACTTACCTACTCAAAATACTTGTCCATTTTTCCTCATATTTGTTACATAATTTTTTTTCTTTTTTTTTCTTTTTTTATTAAATCATAGCTCTGTACTTTGATATGATCATGGGGCATCATTCACTAGCTTCACAGACCATTTATCAAGTTTCACATATACCCTTGTAAGATGCACCACTGGTGTAACCCCACAATCCCCTTCCCTCTACCCATCTCCCCCCTCCCTCCCCTCCCTTTCCCCCTTCCCCCTATTCTTAGGTTGTAACTGGGTTATAGCTTTCATGTGAAAACCCTAAATTAGCCTCATAGTAGGGCTAAGTACATTGGGTACTTTCTCTTCCATTCTTGAGATACTTTACTAAGAAGAATATGTTCCAGCTTCATTCATGTAAACATGAAAGAGGTAAAGTCTCCATCTTTCTTTAAGGCTGCATAATATTCCATGGTGTACATATACCACAATTTATTAATCCATTCGTGAATCGATGGACACCTGGGCTTCTTCCATGACTTAGCAGTTATGAATTGGGCTGCAATAAACATTCTGGTACAAATATCTTTCCTGTAATTCCTCTACTGGGCATATACCCAGAAGACCAAAAATCACCTCTGCAATGTTTTTCCTCAGAGCTTCATAGTGCTTGCTCTTTGTAGGAATCTTTTACCTCTTTGTAAAGTATATACCTGGCATATTTTATTTTCTTTGTAGCTATTGTGAATGTTACTAAGTCTTTGATTTGACTCTTGGCTTATCTTTTTCAGTATGTGCTATTTACTTATATACACTGATGCTGCATTCTGAGGTATTGCTGAATTTATTTATCAATTTCAGGAGACTTTTATTGGAAAACTTGAGGTTTTCTAGATACAAAATCATATCAGTAAAGAGTTATTCTCATTTTGAATATAGTTAATATTCTTCTCTCACCAGGTTGCTCTGGCTGGGACTTCTAGCACTATGTTGAATGGAAGTGGTGACCATGGTCATCCTTTTTTTTTTCAGTTTTTAGGAGGAATGCTTTGAACTTTTGCCCATTCAGTATGATTTTGGTTATGGGTTTGTCCTAAATGGCTTTTTTATAATTCTGAGATAGGTTCCTTTAATTCCTAGTTTATTGTGTGTGTGTATGTGTGTGTTTTTAACCATGAAAGGGTGATGGATTTTGTCTGAACCTATGATATTTTTATGTGGTAAATAATATTTATTAATTTATGTATGTTGAACCATTCTTGAATTCCTGGAATGAAGTTGACTTGGTCCTGGTGGATTTTTTTCTTTTTTGGTCTGCCTACTTTCAAATGTCAAATAAATTTATTATTTTTTTATTAAATCATAATTGTGTACATTAATGCATCTATGGAGTAAAATGTGCTGATTTTATATACAATTTGGAACACTTACATCAAACTAGTTAACATAGCCTTCACCTCCCTTACCTAATTTTTTATTAAGATATTTATACTCTACTCTTAATAGATTTGAAATGCACCCTTGCAATATGCACAATAAGTGACATCCCACTGATTACCCTCCCTCTACCCATCCATCCCCCTCCCTTCCCCCTCACCCTCATCTTCCCTCCTTCATTCTGGGCTATAGTTGTGTTTTATCACTTGTATGAAAGTGTGGGTGATTATATATTGGTTTCATAATAGTACTGAGTACACTGGATACTTTTTCTTCTACTCTTGAGATACTTTACTAAGAAAAATATGTTCCAGCTCCATCCATGTAAATGTAAGAGAGGTAAAGACTCCTTCTTTTCATGACTGCATAATATTCCATGGTGTACATATACCACAATTTGTTAATCCATTCATGGATCAATGAGTACTTGGGCTGCTTCCATGACTTGGTAATTATGAATTGTGCTGCAATAAAAATTCTGGTGCAAATATTTTCAAATAATGTATGGGTTTTTATCTATACTGTTCTGTAATATAGCTAATCTGTATGTTATTTACTGGTTAATGTATCACTGTGTATAATAGGCAGAATTCTAACAATCCTCTGTTCAAATTCCTCTACCCTGATTATTCACACACTAAGTACACTGTGAGAGGACTTGAAGATGTGCTTGAGATTTATAATCACTGACTTTAAATAGAGAAATTATGCTGGCTTAGCCAGTGGCCCAGTATAATCACTAGAGCTTATAAAAGCAGAAAAGGAAAGTATAACAGTTAGTCAGAAAGATGTAACAGAAGGGGAGAAATTTGAAGTAGGATATGATTTCTTACTGTTGTTAAAGGAAGGGAGAACATGTGAAAAAGATGACAAAGAATGTAGATGACTTCCAGAAGCAAAGACTATCCCCTTCTGACAGGCAGAGTGCAAATGTGCTCCTCAATAGCACAAGCAAAGTGTAAGTTGGGGCAAGTGAATGAGCTTGCGATCAGACACCTCTTTAAAAACTCCAGGAAAGAACATGATCCTAAACAAAGTCATAAGCAAAAGCAGAAAATTATTAGCATATTAGATATAGGCAGTTGGTAAGCTACTGTTTAGAAGTTAAGTGATATATATACTGTGGTCTTAAAGCCTTTGCCTACTTTCATAGAAAAGCCAATGTTCATATTCCATGAGCTATAGGGGAACAAGTAGGAATAGCAGATTTTGATGCTTAGGTGCCTTTGCTTCTGTTCCACTTTTTCTCATATATTCAAATTTATAGGCCAATAATGGACACATTTGAGCAGTAAAAGAAATGAACAATGAATGAAAGATTAAAATAAAAGAGTGAAAGATAGCTGAAAATTTTATTTATCTGTATTGTTATTGTTTATTTAAAAACTTTTATAACTTAAATAATAAACTTATGGAAAAAAAGTTTTAAAGATCCTCTACTTATTTTATCATTGTGGAATTTAGAAGAAAATGAGATATAGTCATTTACCTTAAAACTCAATTAGATATTATAGTAATATAATCTGTAATAGAACATAGGACACCTTATTTCTCTATAACCATACCAAATTTTAACAAAATATAAGTCATATTTCCATAAATTAAGTTTTGTTCAAGTGAACATATCTATATACAATAACCAATCTAAATCAATGTTACTTTTATTGCTTATAAAAATCTAAGCATTATAGTGGGTGTTGTGATGGGTGCCTATAGTCCCAGCTTCTTGGGAAGCTGAGGCTAAGGAATCACTTAAGCCCAAGAGTTTGAGGTTGTTGTGAGCTGGGATGCCACAGCACTCTACCGAGGGTGATATAATGAGACTCCATCTCAAAACTACTGAGGGTGACATAATGAGACTCCATCTCAAAAATAATCTAAATATTAATACAAAATAATCTTTTAAAATGATTTCTTAAATTATTACAAAATGAAGACATTACTTTCTCAACATGGTGTATGATTTGTTTCTTACCTAATAACTAAACTTAGTATTTAAGTATAGTAATAGAAGGTAATGTGAAGATGATTAAAATCATGAGACATAATGCAGCTAGTTTGGAAACCAATAGGTGTGGCTGTAGTCATTGACTCCAAAGCACTCAATCTAGATGAAAGAGTTCAAAGTCTTTCTTTTTACTCTGAATTGAATTTATTTAGTTAAATAATGTACATTAGGGTTAGTCTTAGCATTAACCTTTGAATATTTTCACATTGATATGTTAAGAGGTGTCCTGCTTTGAGACTTCTGTGAACCAATATTCATAGCATTGTCAGGATTTATTAGTGACCTAAACTAAAGGTAACTGCATTGAAGTTGACAGTAAGGATCAATGTTATTAGAGCTGACAATGTTGGTGCACAGTTTGTATCTGCTAATAGAAATTTCTTTATTCATAGTTCATTAAAAAATAGAATATGAAAAGCATATAAAAAAAGAGAATAGAGGGTAACAAAGGAAACAAATGAGAAATCATCATATTCAGGCAATAGAAATCGATTAAATGTTTTATGGGCTTAAACGTAGAATTATTGACATAAGGGTATGAAAATTACATTATTGTAACAAGGACTAATAATCAATGGAAGATATTGGTTTAGTAGACTTAAATAATGTCAATATTTCCGAGGCAGAAGCATTACCTTAATACAATTTTTTAATACAAATTTATTTTAAAAAGATGGTATGTGAAACTGTGTATTTTTTTCCCTTCCCTCTTACTGTTTTCACTGTTAGAGCCCTTGGAAATTTGACAAAGGATATAACCCTTAAAATTAGGTGGTCCTTACTACAGTCTTTTAAATAATATTTGTGACATGTCTTATACCTGATTTTGAAGAAATATAGTCATATCTGGAAGTGTGATTCCAAGAAAAGGAAAATCATCTGTCTTGAGAAAGAAAGAGAAATATTAGAAATAATAAGTATTCAAAATAGTTAATGAGTGAATAATATTTCACATTGTCCTTTCCTCATTGGAAGACTCACATTTTAAGTGTTCAACTGGAGAATACGTTTTATATGAAGATTCTGTACCCACCCCAGCCTCTTGATTGAGTATGGGTGAGTCAAGTGGCAAGAAATTGGTTATTGATCATACCATCAAATTCTCAAACTCTAAAGCAGATGGCCCAAGGGAAAAAGGAAAAGAGAATCTAATATATATTCAGGGAAATCAAACTTGAACTGCTTAGATACACTGATTCTGTTTCTTTTGATTCCAGGCATGGTACTGAACTGGTTAGAATTTAATTTGGATTAAAATTTCTCAGATGCTGGTAGTCAAACTAATCATGTGACAACAGTTATAAAATATTGTTGTGAAACTCTCAAACTACTGAATAACAGCCACAAGAGATCAGGCAAGTGTGAATATTTATGAAGCTGTTCTCATATTTATGATACAAGTTCATATTTGAGAACCACTAGTCTAGAGAGTGACTTTGCTAAGAAACAAATCTGTAACCTATATCTAGCCGAATAATATATTGCCATATATATGTATATGACATATATATCTTACTGTTTTCACTGTTATATATGTATATGGCAATATATTATTCGGCTAGATATAGGTTACAGATTTTTCTATATATAAAGATATGTATATCTTTACCTCAGGGAAAAATCTTTGTGTGAATGCCAAAAAATATGCAGAAATCCATCAATTTATATACAGGCAATTTCCAAGTTACAGATAACTCTACTTAATGGCACTCCAGATTTACAGATGGGCTTTCAAGCCTCTCAGTAAGAATAATTTATACTTAATTAAAGTAATAATTTGGAACTACTTTATTCACATGTAACCAAACTCTCGTGGCATAAACGATTCTTGGATGCAGCATCTTTGCAGTAGTGGCTGGTCTCATCTTTTACATGTTACTTAGGCATAGCATCACTACCGTCTAACATTTTCATTCAAGTTTGTGAGTTTGCATTTACCTATGCTCATGCCTCCAAAGGGAAAGACTACTGCAAGTCCAGGAAAGCCTGCAGCAAAGAGAAGAGAAAGGTGGTTGCAATGGAAACAAAAGTAGAAATCATTAAGTATTTGGAGAACTGGCCAGACACCATCATTCATTGGGAAAGCATGACACTTCAGTTGAGAGACTACTGCAACGATTATAAAGGATAAAGTGAGAATAATGGACCGTGAGAAAGCCAGTGCTTCAATGAAAGCTCCAATTATTCCTAAACAGTTTAGTCGATTAATTATGTGAAAGGAAGGTTTTTATTGATTTGTTTAGAAGATCAAAATAAGCATAGCATTCTTATTAGCCTAGCATCCAGGCAACATTAATTAAGTGTTAATTCTTTTTTTTCAAATTTCTCTTATCTCCTATCTAAACTTTTTGTCTGACTTTATTTTTATGTTTTATTTGTTTGAATTAAAACAAAGCATTCAATAATTTCCCTAAATTATTATTACAGTACAGGGGTATTATTATTATTATTATTACTGTGTATGCACTGTTCATCAGGAATCCAAATTACATACAGAATTTGACCTAATCCATTCTCAGGAGTGTATCTTGTCTATAACCTTGGGACCACCTCTACTCATGCACTTTTAGAAATGTTCTATTATACTCTACTGTGAATGGGATTGTTAGCATATTAAATTTGGAAGAAAATTTCAGACCTCTACAAGGTGCTGTAGGTGTTCACTAACAACCTTGCACAAGAAGAAAATCTTAGGGGTCTTGTCAGGAAGGTTTTATTTGATTCCTTCAAGCATATTCTGACACATAACAGGAAAAAAATACCCTAATTAAATTTGTTTGAGAACATTTTCAATGGAAAGTAAAAGTATCAACTTTACGTCAGCTGTTTGTCATGAAAAGAGAGGCGGGAGTAAAATATGGTCAAAAACTAATATTTTATTTCATTTTAAGAAAGTAAAGATATCGGTACTCTTGATTTAAGGGTGAAAATTATCTTAGAAAATTGGAAAAAGTTATTCTGCACTAATTGCCAATTTTATGACTTCTTCACTAGTGACTAATTTTTTGTGAAAGAATAGTTTGCATTTTAGATCATATGGTAATAATGTAGAACTCATATGAATGTTTAAAAATTAGTAGTATCTTTTTTAAAGAGACTTTTTAAAAATCGGTAGTATCTTTTCTGTTTCAATAAAATGAGTTTCATCTTAAAGTAATTATTGTGTATGTTTTTGGACAATTGAGTAAATGATACTAGATTTTGTTTGTGTGGCCTGGAACAAATGCTTACCTGCTTACCTCTCCCTGCTATAGGACTTTAGGATAGTTTAAAATCTACCAGAGTTGCATGAAAAGACTGTTAAATATGAGTATGTTAAATACTCCATCTTGGTATACAAGAAAATTAAAAGCAACTGTTTGGTCTTAAGCAAAGACTAAGAAATCCCAGGATGCATATGTGCTGGTTTCCTCATTTGTATTAGTAATTGCGAGATGTATATTTTGCAATTTTTTTGTGGAACTTCTGTGGCTCTAGTTTTCAGATTATTTTGTTAACTAATGGATAAATCTTAGCAACATCTATGTTTTAGTAAAGCTTTGCTTATGTCAACTCATCTTTCTAAATGTGGCATACCTCATGCTTAAAATATAAATAATAATATGCTTCATTGAGACTCATCTAGAAAACCAAAGTTGCACTTCTTTTAAAATAGGAAAATCAAACTATGACCAAAAAAGCTTAGCTAGAATACAGAAGGTTTTCTAGCTGTGACTCAGCTAATTCTACATTATCCATATAGACTGAAAGATAAAAATTCTTTCCAAGCAGCACAAAAGTTTTTCATACGTTTAAAGAGTATAATATATGGCAGTTTAAAAGGTGATCATGTGTAGTATGATCATGTGCACAGGAAACATGTGATTATAGATCAAAATATAATTTAGGAAGAAGCCAGAGCCTTCTGGCTTCCACTATAAATTTCAAAACTTATAATCACAGGTGCTGAAGTTACCAGCGCAGCATATGATGCAAGCGATTTTATGAGCAAAGATTGGTTCAAGAATTTTAAGAAGCATTTTCATTCGCATAATGTGAAGTCAATAAGAAAGGAAGCCACGGAGTGTACTGGGAGGCGGAGCAAGATGGCAGCCGAGTAACAGCTTCCTTGCATCTGGGCACCGTGAGTCTGGGGAGATAGGACTCCAGGCATCTCTGGCTGGTGGGAACTGCCTATCATCACTCCTATGAGGATACAGGGAGTCAGCGAGAGACTTCTGGACCCCAAGAGAAGGACTAAAACCATGGAAAACTGGCAAGTGGTCGCGTGTGTTCAATCCGTCTAAACCCGCCCACAACTGTAAGTTCAGTAGCAGCGAGACTGCAAACCAGAAAGGCCTTACCTGTGAACTGTTTTGATGTCCTTGGACTTGGCACTGAGTTGAACTGCCTTGGGGAAGGCCTGAGCGGGAGTGAGGAGAACTTTGGCCGTTGTCTAGGGCCCCAGTCTGAGCCGCTGAGCCAGACGGAGCTAATAGTGTTTGGCGGTGGGTCACACGGATCCATTGTCAGTGATCTGTCCCGGCAAGCTCCGCCCTCAGGGTCGCAGAGCTAGAAATGGGTGGGAGCTGGTAACCCAGCAACCAAGTAGCCTAAGGGTGGGGTCTGAGCCTCCTTGCAGCCCTAACCCTCAGGGGCAGAGTGAGACTGGTTTTGGCACACTGGGTAAGTGGATAGCCACTTCAGCAGCGATTCCAGCGAGAAAGCTGGGAAAGCTTCTGCTCAGCAAGTTTACAAGTTCAAAGTGCCTTTTAAGTAGGCTGAAGAGAGATTTAGGGTGTCTACCTGCTGGGGTTTGAGAAATCAGCAGCCTCTAGTCGTATCAGAACTGTGACTAACATCTCATACCCCAGAAGACCACGTGTTGCCCAGCCAATATTCAATAACATATACAAACTGCTTTGTTTTTGGTTGTGTATTTTTTTCTTGTTTGGTTGTTCTTTTTGTTTGTTTATTTTGACGTTGCCGATGTTCTTTTGTTTTTTTAATTTCAATCTTTTCCACACAGATCCCTTTTTCTTTCTCAATTTTCCTAGTTTAATTATAATTTCCCATTGCTGCCTTTTTAAATAACTTCAACTTCATTTTTACTAGTGTTTCTACCGATATAATTTGGTTTTTCACCCAATTTTATCCCCATAAAGTTTTCTGTTTGCTTGTTTTGGTTTGATTTATAGCATTTTTGTCTTTCCTCTCTACTTGGTGGAGGTGGGGTACTGTGTCTGATCAGGTTAGCAAAGAGCTGCTGACCTCAAGGGAACCACACAACAGGGCACCACCAGAAGGTGGGGTTTTTTAAGGTTGTGTCAAAGTACCCTACTGTACACCTATATTGCCCTGTCTCCCTCTTTCTGTGCCTCTCTTCTTTTTGTCAACATTCCTTATACCCACCCCCTCTCCTGTCTCTATCTATCTTTTTTTTCTTATCATTCGGTCTTCCTTTCTTTCATCCCCTTTTTTTTGCTCTTCAACCTTCTCACCCTTCTGGTCCTGTAACCCTTAGTCCACAGGCACAAGAACTTAAACAGCAAGAGGAAGTGAAAGGAAAATTAGGGCAAGGAAACAGATAAAAGAAATCACTCATGAGGAAGGATCAGAAGAAAAATCCAGGCAACATGAAGAACCAGTCTAGAACAACCCCACCAAGGGACCATGAGGTAGCTACTGCAGATGATTCCACCAGTATAGAAATGTTAGGAATGACAGAAAGGGAATTTAGAATACACATGTTGAAAACAAGGAAAGAAATGATGGAAACAATGAAGGAAATTGCTAATAAAGTGGAAAATAACCAAAAGGAAATCCCAAAACAGAATCAAATAAGAGATGAACGATATGAAGAATATAAAAAGGATATAGCAGACCTGAAGGAACTGAGACAGTCAATTAGGGAACTTAAAAATGCAATGGAAAGTATCAGCAACAGGTTAGACCATGCAGAAGAAAGAATTTCAGAGGTAGAAGACAAAGTTCTTGAGATAACTCAGACAGTAAAAGAGGCAGAAAAGAAGAGAGAGAAAGCAGAACGTTCACTGTCAGAATTATGGGACTTTATGAAGCGTTCCAACATACGAGTTATAGGAATTCCAGAAGGGGAAGAAGAATGCCCCAGAGGAATGGAAGCCATACTAGAGAATATTATAAAAGAAAATTTCCCAAACATCACCAAAGATTCTGACACACTGCTTTCAGAGGGATATCGGACCCCAGGTCGCCTCAACTCTAACCGAGCTTCTCCAAGACACATTGTGATGAACCTGTCCAAAGTCAAGACAAAAGAAAAGATTCTGCAAGCTGCCAGGAGTAAGCGCCAGTTGACCTACAGGGGCAAATCCATCAGAGTTACCACAGACTTCTCTAATGAAACTTTCCAAGCAAGAAGACAATGGTCATCTACCTTTAATCTACTTAAACAGAACAATTTTCAGCCCAGAATTCTGTACCCTGCTAAGCTAAGCTTCAAAATTGACGGAGAAATCAAATCATTTACGGATATACAAACATTGAGGAAATTCGCCACAACAAGACCAGCTCTACAGGAAATACTTCAACCTGTTCTGCACACTGACCACCACAATGGATCAGCAGCAAAGTAAGAACTCAGAAATCAAAGGACAGAACCCAACCTCCACACTGATGCAAAAGATAAAACTAAGCAATGGACTCTCACCAAATAAGATGAATAGAACACTACCACACTTATCAATTATCTCCATAAATGTTAATGGCTTGAATTCCCCACTGAAGAGACATAGATTGGCTGACTGGATTAAAAAACACAAGCCATCCATTTGCTGTCTGCAAGAAACACACCTGGCTTCAAAAGACAAATTCAAGCTCCGAGTCAAGGGTTGGAAGACAATTTTTCAGGCAAATGGAATTCAGAAGAAAAGAGGACTTGCAATCTTATTTTCAGATACATGTGGATTTAAAGCAACTAAAGTCAAAAAAGACAAAGATGGTCACTTTATATTGGTCAAGGGAAAAATACAACAACAAGACATTTCAATTCTAAATATTTATGCACCCAATTTAAATGCTCCCAGATTCTTGAAGTAGACCTTACTCAGTCTGAGCAATATGATATCTGATAATACCATCATAACAGGGGATTTTAACACACCTCTTACAGAGCTGGACAGATCCTCTAAACAGAAATTAAACAAAGATATAAGAGATTTAAACGAGACCCTAGAACAACTATGCTTGATAGACGCATATAGAACACTCCACCCCAAAGATAAAGAATATACATTCTTCTCATCATCCCATGGAACATTCTCCAAAATTGATCATATCCTGGGACACAAAACAAATATCAACAGAATCAAAAGAATTGAAATTTTACCTTGTATCTTCTCAGACCATAAGGCACTAAAGGTGGAACTCAACTCTAACAAAAATGCTCGACCCCACCCAAAGGCATGGAAATTAAACAATCTTCTGTTGAATAACAGATGGGTGCAGGACTAAATAAAACAGGAAATCATTAACTTCCTTGAGCATAACAACAATGAAGACACAAGCTACCAAAACGTGCGGGATACTGCAAAAGCAGTTTTGAGAGGAAAATTCATTGCTTTAAATGCCTACATTCGAAAAACAGAAAGAGAGCACATCAACAATCTCACAAGAGATCTTATGGAATTGGAAAAAGAAGAACAATCTAAGCCTAAACTCAGTAGAAGAAAAGAAACATCCAAAATCAAATCAGAGATCAATGAAATTGAAAACAAAAGAATCATTCAGAAAATTAATGAAACAAGGAGTTGGTTTTTTGAAAAAATAAATAATATAGATAAACCATTGGCCAGACTAACTAGAAATAGAAAAGTAAAATCTCTAATAACCTCAATCAGAAAAGATAAAGGGGAAATAACAACTGATCCCACAGAGATACAAGAGATCATCTCTGAATACTACCACAAACTCTATGCCCAGAAATTTGACAATGTGAAGGAAATGGATCAATATTCGGAATCACACCCTCTCCCTAGACTTAGCCAGGAAGAAATAGACCTCCTGAACAGACCAATTTCAAGCACTGAGATCAAAGAAACAATAAAAAAGCTTCCAACTAAAAAATGCCCTGGTCCAGATGGCTTCACTCCAGAATTCTATCAAACCTTCAAGGAAGAGCTTATTCCTGTACTGCAGAAATTATTCCAAAAAACTGAGGAAGAAGGAATCTTCCCCAACACATTCTATGAAGCAAACATCACCCTGATAACAAAACCAGGAAAAGACCCAACCAAAAAGGAGAATTTCAGACCAATCTCACTCATGAATATAGATGCAAAAATTCTCAACAAAATCCTAGCCAATAGATTACAGCTTATCATCAAAAAAGTCATTCATCATGATCAAGTAGGCTTCATCCCAGGGATGCAAGGCTGGTTTAACATACGCGAGTCCATAAACGTTATCCACCATATTAACAGAGGCAAAAATAAAGATCATATGATCCTCTCAATAGATGCAGAAAAAGCATTTGATAAAATCCAGCATCCTTTTCTAATTAGAACACTGAAGAGTATAGGCATAGGTGGCACATTTCTAAAACTGATTGAAGCTATCTATGACAAACCCACAGCTAATATTTTACTGAATGGAGTAAAACTGAAAGCTTTTCCTCTTAGAACTGGAACCAGACAAGGTTGTCCTCTGTCACCTTTACTATTCAACATAGTGCTGGAAGTTCTAGCCAATACAATTAGGCAAGACAACGAAATAAAGGGAATCCAAATGGGAGCAGAGGAGGTCAAACTCTCCCTCTTTGCTGATGACATGATCTTATACTTAGAGAACCCCAAAGACTCAACCACAAGACTCCTAGAATTCATCAAAAAATACAGTAATGTTTCAGGATATAAAATCAATGTCCACAAGTCAGTAGCCTTTGTATACACCAATAACAGTCAAGATGAGAAGCTAATTAAGGACACAACTCCCTTCACCATAGTTTCAAAGAAAATGAAATACCTAGGAATATACCTAACGAAGGAGGTAAAGGACCTCTATAAAGAAAACTATGAAATCCTCAGAAAGGAAATAGCAGAGGATATTAACAAATGGAAGAACATACCATGCTCATGGATGGGAAGAATCAACATTGTTAAAATGTCTATACTTCCCAAAGCAATCTACCTATTCAATGCCATTCCTATCAAAGTACCTACATCGTACTTTCAAGATTTGGAAAAAATGATTCTGCATTTTGTATGGAACCGGAAAAAACCCCGTATAGCTAAGGCAGTTCTTAGTAACAAAAATAAAGCTGGGGGCATCAGCATACCAGATTTTAGTCTGTACTACAAAGCCATAATGCTCAAGACAGCATGGTACTGGCACAAAAACAGAGACATAGACACTTGGAATCGAATTGAACACCAAGAAATGAAACTAACATATTACAACCACCTAATCTTTGATAAACCAAACAAGAACTTACCTTGGGGGAAAGACTCCCTATTCAATAAATGGTGTTGGGAGAACTGGATGTCTACATGTAAAAGACTGAAACTGGACCCACACCTTTCCCCACTCACAAAAATTGATTCAAGATGGATAAAGGACTTAAATTTAAGGCATGAAACAATAAAAATCCTCAAAGAAAGCATAGGAAAAACACTGGAAGATATTGGCCTGGGGGAAGACTTCATGAAGAAGACTGCCATGGCAATTGCAACAACAACAAAAATAAACAAATGGGACTTCATTAAACTGAAAAGCTTCTGTACAGCTAAGGACACAATAACCAAAGCAAAGAGACAACCTACACAATGGGAAAGGATATTTGCATATTTTCAATCAGACAAAAGCTTGATAACCAGGATCTATAGAGAACTCAAATTAATCCACATGAAAAAAGCCAACAATCTCTTATATCAATGGGCAAGAGACATGAATAGAACTTTCTCTAAAGACGACAGACGAATGGCTAACAAACACATGAAAAAATGTTCATCATCTCTATATATTAGAGATATGCAAATGAAAAGAACCCTGAGATATCATCTAACCCCAGTGAGAATGGCCCACATCACAAAATCTCAAAACTGCAGATGCTGGCGTGGATGTGGAGAGAAGGGAACATTTTTACACTGCTGGTGAGACTGCAAACTAGTACAACCTTTCTGGAAGGAAGTATGGAGAAACCTCAAAGCACTCTACCTAGACCTCCCATTCGATCCCGCAATCCCATTACTGGGCATCTACCCAGAAGGAAAAAAATCCTTTTATCATAAGGACACTTGTACTAGACTGTTTATTGCAGCTCAATTTACAATCGCCAAAATGTGGAAACAGCCTAAATGCCCACCAACGCAGGAATGGATTAACAAGCTGTGGTATATGTATACCATGGAATACTATTCAGCCATTAAAAAAAAATGGAGACTTTACATCCTTCGTATTAACCTGGATGGAAGTGGAAGACATTCTTAGTAAAGCATCACAAGAATGGAGAAGCATGAATCCTATGTACTCGATCTTGATATGAGGACAATTAATGACAATTAAGGTTATGGGGGGGGAAGTAGAAAGGGATGGAGGGAGGAGGGTGGGGCCTTAGTGTGTGTCATACTTTATGGGGGCAAGATATGATTCCAAGAGGGACTTTACCTAACATTTGCAATCAGTGTAACTGGCTTAT
Organism: Nycticebus coucang; assembly: GCF_027406575.1. Classification (NCBI taxonomy): domain Eukaryota; kingdom Metazoa; phylum Chordata; class Mammalia; order Primates; family Lorisidae; genus Nycticebus; species Nycticebus coucang. The sequence continues at coordinate 8,186,612 of NC_069802.1, forward strand.
TGTACCCTCAATGAAGCCCCAACAATAAAAATAAATAAATAAATAAAAAAAAAAAAGAAAAAGAAAGGAAGCCACAGTGGAATACATAACTGAGAATATATTCCCTACCAAGGCAGAAAAAACAAAGAAAGGAGCCATAGGCAGAACAAATTTCCATTAAAATTAAAACATTCAATAAAGAAAACATGTTTCTAAATATAAATTCATGCTGTTTGTAGCATACTCACATGAGATACATCATCAGTCATAATCATTTACTGTTAAGTGTTTTAGCTTTGCGGCTTAGCTTAAGTTTACAATTAATATTTCTACAATAGAGGTACATGAATTATAGGATATGGTTTATTTAAGTAGGGCAATTAATTTAATAACAAATTAAATCAATTAAGACCAAATTATCACATATACATGTTGTATATATATATTTTTTGAGATAGTCTTGGTTGCCCTCTGTAGGGTGCTTGTCATCATAGCTCACAGCAAACTCAAAGTCTTAGGCTCAAATGATCCTCTTGCCTCATCCTCCCAAGTAGCTGGGATTACAGGTGCCAGCGATAACGCCTGGCTAATTTTAGAGACTAGGTCTGACTCTTACTTGGGATGGTCCCCAATTTTTCAACACAAGAAATCTACCTGCCTCAGCCTTCCAGAGTGCTAGGATTACATGTGTCAGCCAGCACACTTAGCCTAACATTAATATTTTTGACCTTACTGCTTGAAATCATTAAACAAAGGTGATTTTTATGAGAGTGTTTTTTATATTTCATTGGTTTATACAAATTTGAAAATCTGCAAAGGTCTTGTAAAGTATTGCTCACAAATGTCCAATTTTCAATGTCTTTTTAATAACTTGATATATAAATAATGCTGGTTTCCTATTCAATTGAAGATTCTAAATGAAGTCGCATATTTCCACATTTTCTTTGCCAGTTCATATAGCATATGGAAATATGACTTCCCGGCTGATACAAGAGGCTTTCAGTTTCCTAATACAATAGGTATGAGGAACTTTTTTTTTTTAACATTCCCACCAAGGCACTTCATTTAAAATCATTATTGACTTAATGATTATGTGAGGTACAGAAAGTTACTTACCTCCTGTGAAACATGGAATCTGAGACGTGTGTTCTTGTTCTAAGGAGGTTGTCATAACCTCTATTTAAACTGTATTTGTTAGGATAGGCTAAACATATTCTGTATTAACAAACATACTAAAAAATCTTAGTGACTAATTAAAGCTAAACTGTATTTCTTCCTCAAGGAATTCACTGTGGTTTCATGTATTTTGCAAGAAAGCTGTCCTGTTTGGAGAGAACCAAAGATTCAAGCCACTGCTATTTTGTAGCTTTACTCTGACAAGGTAAAGCCACCTCCACTATTGTTTTAGCAAAGGAAGAATAAGACAGTAAAATATTTTCTGTTTTAGCCCCAAAATGACACATTTCTTCCACACATATTTCAATGATATTTCAATTAGCCCCATTTACTCAAAAAAAAAAAAAATCTTAGAAATGGAGTCTCTTTTGTACAAAAGTGAAACCAGTTATATTGGTCAACACTAGTAATCTTTATCTAAAAAGCTTATTCTAAATCCATAATCCATAGTGTTCTTATTTAATAGGGTAAAATCAGTTGAATGACAGTAGAATGACATAAAGCATTAGATGAAATCATTGTTTGTAAAACCGTTTAGTTAACTTACTACAATGAACTTAATACTTTGGAAAAAATTAAGAAAATATCCTATTTTTAAGAAAATATTGGGCAGGATGATGATTGACTCCTAAATATAAAAATTTCCCACACAGCCATCAAATGAATAAAGTCAATTGTAACCTATTTCCATAGCATGAAAGCAAATGGGATTTTTCTCAAAACTCTAGTTTACACGATATGTAAGTAAACATCCATGCAACTCTGTAGTTTTCTCAGTGGAGAAACAAGAAAGTTATCTATGAAATAGAAGATAGACCAATACTGTTCTCAGAGGAGGAAAATAGAGGAAGTCTCACTCTGAGTGACAGAAAAATTGGAACATGTCAAATATACATACCTCAACATGAAATGTCTCTTAGGTAATCACAAGTAGAGGGCTGGACTGTGTGAGGTCGGAAAGAAAAAAGTCTCCCTCTGAGGGTGAGAGGACTGGACTGCGTGAAATCAGGAGAGAGAAAACTCTCCCTCTGAGGGTGACAGGGCTGGACTGTGTGAGATCCCGAGAGAGAGAAGTCTCCCTCTGAGGGTGAGAGGGCTGGACTGTGCGAGATCCCGAGAGAGAGAAGTCTCCCTCTGAGGGTGAGAGGGCTGGACTGCGCGAGATCCCGAGAGAGAGAAGACTCCCTCTGAGGGTGAGAGGGCTGGACTGCGCGAGATCCCGAGAGAGAGAAGACTCCCTCTGAGGGTGAGAGGGCTGGACTGCGCGAGATCCCGAGAGAGAGAAGACTCCCTCTGAGGGTGAGAGGGCTGGACTGCGCGAGATCCCGAGAGAGAGAAGACTCCCTCTGAGGGTGAGAGGGCTGGACTGCGCGAGATCCCGAGAGAGAGAAGTCTCCCTCTGAGGGTGAGAGGGCTGGACTGCGCGAGATCCCGAGAGAGAGAAGTCTCCCTCTGAGGGTGAGAGGGCTGGACTGCGCGAGATCCCGAGAGAGAAGACTCCCTCTGAAGGTGAGAGGGCTGGACTGCGTGATATCCCGAGAGAGAAAAGTCTCCTTCTGAAGGTGAGAGGGCTGGACTGCATGAGATCCGGAAGGAGAAAAGTCTCACTCTGAGGGTGAGAGGACTGGACTGTGTGAGATCCCGAGATAGAAAGTCTCTCTCTGAGGGTGATAGAAGCCAGATGAAAAGAGGGTGTTTGGGGAACTCTGTGGTAAAGGAAGAGAGGAAAAAGGCAACAAAAAATATGAATTCATGTATACCATGGAAGACTATGCAGCCATAAAAAGGATGGAGACTTCACATCTTTTATGTTTAGCTGGATGGAGCTGGAACATATTCTTCTTAGTAAAGTATCTCAAAAATGGAAAATAAAGTATGCAATATATTCAACACTACTATGAAATCACCTATATAATCACCTATACATTCATAGGAATGGTGAAACATAGCTACAGTCCAGAAAGAAGGAGAGAAAAGGAAAGAGAGGGGAGGACTGGGAGAGGCTGGGAGGAGGGAGGTTTTTGGTGGGATCCTACCTAATGTGCATAATGCAGTGTTACATTTCTATGCTATTAAGAATAGAGTGTGAATGTTTCTGCCACAACAAATAAGCAAGCAAGGAGACAGTTATGGTTATCAGTTAGACACAAGCATTTCACACTGTATATCAAATCAGCACATTTTACTCCATAAATAAATTAATGTACACAGTTATGATTTAGTAAAGAATTTTAAAAAATATGAATTCAGAAACAAAGGAATAAAACAACATCAGAAGAAACTCTTATCATTCCAATACCCCAACACGCACGGGAGAAAGCAACAATCAGTAAAGAAATGGCACTTCACTGTAGCAACAGAATATGGTGAGCTTGAACCAAGAATCTTAGTAAACCATTCAAACCACACAGCTTCATTTTCATGTAATTAAGTATAATTACTCTTTCAGAAAAATAAAAGGTACTTAAAAAACTCAGGAAAAAAAATCATACAGCATCCACTTCAAATCTACTACAAGAAAGCAGAAAGTGACTGTCAAAACTTTTCAGTAGATGAAAATGCATACCAACAACAATTATGAAGCAGAGAAAATTATAATGTAACACTCAGACATAAATTCAATCACATTAAATAAGCAACGGTAACTGTGAAAGAATGATATGAATTAGAAAGTCAACAACTTGGAGTATAAACAGACCAAAAATAAGCCACAAAGCAGGGCATTTGAATTAATCTCATATGCTAAGTGTTAGAAGCCTGTCATAAAAGACAACATATTGTATGTTTCTATTTATATGAAATATCCAGAGTAGGCGAAACTATAGCTTGGGAGCTAGATGGGAAGTGACTGCTAATGGGCATGGGTTTCTTTTTGGGTAGTAAAAATGTTCTAAATTTATATAGTGTTGATGTTTGTAGAATTCTGTATATATTGGAAAAACTATTAAGTCATAAACTTTAATTTTGTGAATTATATGGTACACAGAATCTTTCTTAACAAACCTGTTAAACACACACACACACACACACACACAAGGAAATTTAAAATCCAGTTGCTTGAACTGAGGAAGGAAATTAAAGGAAAAAGCAAAAACACTCCAAAAACAAAGATTGAATCTAAAAATCCCAAAATTTCCAAAGGACAATTATTTGACTGAATGTATAATTTGAGGGTGAAGAAGATGACTAGAAGGGAATTTGAGGTGAAGAAGATGACCCAGAAGATTACACCAACAAAATAAAAGAAAAATAATGGATGAGAAGCAGCAGCAGATTTATAATATGGGCAATGACAACATAGAATGATTTGAGTTCCTGAAGAAAAAAGTGAAAAAAATAAAATATACCCAATATTTAGACTTATAATGAGAGAAAAGTTTCTAGAACCTAAAGATAACCTGAATTGACATTTTGAAAGTGTGCAACTCTTATTACATTGATCAACTTTGAGGTATGTTTGTCTATTAGAATTCAAAATATAGATAACAGAAATTGTTGATCTTCATGGCAAAAGATGAAGTCATTTGATTGAAAAAATATATAATAATGAGGACAATGTATGTAGCAACATGCAAACCAAGTGGTAATGAAGCAGTTTTGTCAAGAAATTTGAGAAGTTAGGGGAGTCAATCAAATTTATACTACTTTCCAACAACCTGAACTACAGAAACACTCATTCAACAAAATGGCTGATTAAGAAGCCCTTGTTTCCCCACAGAACCATTTTAGAAAATCACTAGACTGGCTGAAATAACTTTATAGAAGCTCTGCAAAGCAAAGACCTGCAATAACAAAAAAAAAAAAAAAAAAGGCAAATTAAGCAAAAGGCCCTGTTCAAATAGTAGGAAATTTTGTGGTATTTTTATTCTCCCTTGAACCACCTCCTCCCCAGCACATTCTGGTTTAGAAGAAGCAGAAGCCAGACCTCTTTTATGTCAAAGAGAGAACAAAGCAAAAGTAACCTGTCCAGTGTTGTTGAAGAGATTGATCTTTGTGTTGCCTAAGTCAGAACTCGAATAGCCTCAATATGCACAGCTCAGATCTCAGGCTAGGTAGAGCCACAATAACACCAGTACGGATGGCTGCTGAAAGCTGGAAGGAGACTAAAAGCAGGGATAGAATTATTGGTAAAGGATTATCATATTATACAATAGCCAAGGCCCTGGGAAGAAGCAGAGCTAAGGCTCAGGGAAATTGAGGCATTAAAAGCAGCCACTTATACTGTGGTATTGGGGGAAAAAAGCAAACTTGCTGACCCAGGGAAGATGCATGCCCAGAAAAGACCTGCAAAGACTTTAAACCTTGAAATCATACAAGAATAGACACATGCTTTTCTAATTAGTTTTCTACTGCATGGATCCAAGCTACAGAGACCAGGAGATGTATTTATGCAAGCACTCAGTTTTCAGCAAAACTTCACAAGACATGCAAAAAAAAAAAAAAAAAAAAAAGAACAAGAAAACGTGGTGCACTCAAAGGACAAAGTAAATCTTCATAAATGTTTCTAAAGAAATATAAATGTCCTATAGTTGGGTTATAGCCTTCATATGAAAGCTATAAATTGCCTTCATAGTAGGGATGAGTACATTGGATACTTTTTCTTCCATTCTTGAGATACTTTGCTAAGAAGAATATTTTCCAGCTCCATCCATGTAAACATGAAAGAGGTAAAGTCTCCATCTTTCTTTAAGGCTGCATAATACGATGGGCACTTGGGCTTCTTCCATGACTTAGCAATTATGAATTGGGCTGCAATAAACATTCTGGTACAGATGTCTTTATTATACTGTGGTTTTTGGTCTTCTGGGTATATACCTAGTAAAGGAATTATAGAATCGAGGCAGGTCTATTTTTAGATCTCTAAGTATTCTCTAAACATCCTTCCAAAAGGAACGTATTAGTGTGTATTCCCACCAGCAGTGTAGAAATGTGCCCTTTTCTCCACATCCACACCAACATCTCTGGTTTGGGGACTTTTGTTATGTGGGCTACTCTTACTGGGGTTAGGTGATAGCACAAAGTAATTTTTATTTGCATTTCTCTGATGATTAAGGATGATGAGCTTTTTTTTCATGTGTCTGTAGATCATGCGTCTGTCTTCTTTAGAGAAGTTTCTCTTCAAGTCCTTTGCCCACCCTGAGATGGGATCAGATATAACCTGCAAATATTTTCTCCCATTCTGAGGGCTGTCTGCTTACTTCACTTACTATGTTCTTGGCTGTGCAGAAGCTTTTTAATTTGATCGGGTCCCAGTAATATATTTTTGATACTGCTTCAATTGCTTGGGGAGTCCTCCTCATAAAATATTCATCGAGGCCTATTCCTTTAAGAGTTTTCCCTGCACTTTCTTCAAGTATTTTTATAGTTTCATGTCTTAAGTTTAAATCTTTTATCCAGTGAGAGTCTATCTTAGTTAATGGTGAAAGGTGTGGGTCCAGTTTCAGTCTTTTACAGAATATGGGGTAAGGGCCAAGGGAGGGGAAGAGAAGAGGGAGGTTATGGTGGAGGGAAGATAATCGTGGGGCCACACCTACGATGCATCTTAGAATGGGTACAGGCGAAACTTATTAAATGCAGAATACAAATGTCTACATACAATAACTAAGAAAATGCCATGAAGGCTGTGTTGAACAGTTTGGTGAGAATATTTCAGATTGTATATGAAACCAGCACATTGTACCCCTTGATTGTGCTAATGTACACAGCTATGATTTAACAATAAAAAAAGAAATATAAATGTCAGATTTACTAGCCAAATTTTTAAAACAGCTGTCTTAAGCATTTTCTAAGAGCTAAAGGGAAATACGAAAAACATTAAAAGAAGTCAAGAAGAAACATGGGAAAGGTGGTAAATTAAATCTGGATGATAACGTGCACAAAACAAGAGCATCAGCAATAGAGAGAGAAATTATACAAATGAATCAAGCACACATTCTTGAACAAAATATAGTAGCTTAACTAAAAATTTTACTAGAGAGACTCAACAGCATACTTCAAAAAACAGTGAAGAATTAGCAAAATTGAAAAAAGTATGAGGAGAAAAACGTTTAAAAAATATAGAAAGTGAACAGAATCAAAGGGACTCACGGAACAGCATTAAACGTACATATACAATGTTGAAATTCAAAAAGGCAACTAGAAAGATACATGAACAAATTTAAAAGTCAGTATCATTATAATTTTTTTTTTAACTCCAGAGTTTGTTCTTTTGAAAAATTTAAAAGGCAAATATGTAAACATAAATATTAATCTACGTTCTGTACATACTATATAAAAATGCAGTTGGTGATACAAATAACATAAAGCTCACAGATGTATAAAACAGTAGAGTTTTGGAAAATGATTGAAATTAAATGGTATTTGTTGGAAATAGATTGTAGAAAACTGCATGTTTCACATAATCCTCATGGTATCTACACCCTCAAGGAATTCACAACTGGAAATGAGAAGAAATTGAATGTGTCACTTCAAAAATTGACCAAATGAAATAAAAGCAGACATGAGGAAACTAGGGTCAAAAAGGTTTTAGAAAATAAAGAAAACAGATAATAAAATGGAAATCATAAAGTCCTTCCCTATCAGTAATTACTTTACATCTAAATAGATTAAACTCCTCAATTAAGAAGGCATTTATTAGAATAAATAATGAGTGGAAAACAACACAGTCATATGATGTCTCTTGGAGTCTCATTTTAGATCTAAGTATATTCAAGAGTTACTACTTCTATTTAATGTATTACTAGAAGTCCTGGATAGAGAAATTGGTAAAAATAAATAAATAAAAGACATCCAAATTGAAAAGGAAGATGTGAAATTATCTGTGTTTCTAGATTATTATGATTTAATATGTAGTAATCCTTAAAGATCTCCCAGCAAACTAAGCAGAAAACACAACTGTTAGGTTTTTTTTTTTTGAAACAGAGTCTCACTTTGTCGCCCTCTGTAGAGTGCTGTGGCATCACAGCTCACAGCAACCTCCAGCTCCTGGGCTTAGGCGATTCTCTTGCCTCAGCCTCCCAAGTAGCTGGGACTACAGGTGCCCGCCACAATGCCCAGTTATTTTTTGTTGCAGTTTGGCAAGGGTTGGGTTTGAACTTGCCACCCTCATTATATGGGGCCAAGGCCCTACTCACTGAGCCACAGACGCCACCCAAACAGCTGTTAGATCTTATAAACAAATTCAGCCGTGCTCCAAGATACTTAATAAACACTCAAAAAATCAGTTCTTTTTGTATGCATTAGCTAGGAATAACCCCATTTACTATAGCATAAAAAAAGGAATAAAATACTGAGGTACAAATTTAACCAAAAAAGTGAAAGTTTGTACACTGAAACTGCAAAATGTTGCTGAAAAAAATTAAAGATATAGAAATATACAAACAAATGGAAATACACATACCATGAGTTCATGGTTTGGAAGACTAAGATTAAGATATTAAGGGCGGCGCCTGTGGCACAGTCCGTAAGGCGCCAGCCCCATAAACCGAGGGTGGCGGGTTCAAACCCGGCACGGGCTGAACTGCAACCGAAAAATAGCTGGGCGTTGTGGCAGGCGCCTGTAGTCCCAGCTACTCGGGAGGCTGAGGCAAGAGAATCGCTTAAGCCCAGGAGTTGGAGGTTGCTGTGAGCTGTGTGATGCCACGGTACTCTACCGAGGGCCATAAAGTGAGACTCTGTCTCTACAAAAAAAAAAAAAAAAAAAAGATATTAATACTACCCCAAGGGATTTACAGATTCAGTGAAATCCCAATGATGTGTTTTTAGAGAAGTAAAAAAAAAAAAAAAAAATTAATATGGTATTTTATGGACACTACAGAGTAAAACATTCTTGAATAATAAAACATAGGAAGTCTTATACTTCCTCATTTAAAAAGGTAATACAAAGTTACAGTAATCAAAATGATGTGGTATGGCATAAATACAGACATATAGATAAATGTAATAAAATAGATAATCCAGAAATAAATCCTCAAATATGTGAACAAATGATTTTCAACAAAAGTGCCATTACAATTTAATGCCCAATCTTCACCAAATGATGTTGAGAAACCAGGATATCCACTTGCCTTTACCTCACACTGTAGGTATGAAAGTTAATTCAAAATAGATCAAAGGCCTAACTGTAAAACTAAACTATATAATTATTAGAAGCAAACATAAAGGAAAAGTCTTCTTAACATTGTATTTGATAATGAATTTAAGCTATATCTAACATCAAACAGCTGTCATAAACAAATGAACTACATAAATAAGTAGAACTCCATAAAATACTATTCTAAAAGATTTTTCAAAAGAATCTAGAAAGAAAGATTCATTCTTCTAATCTCTGGCAATGGAACTGGGATTCAGTGAGGAAACATTTAAAAATAGTATGTAAATATTATATATGCTGAAAAAATATAAATATAATAGCAATACTTAAATGAACTGCAAGAGATAGGAAAATGAGCATATATTTTCTAATGGTAGGGAATAATATCACATAGAATTTTAGCTAGTAATCCAAAAAGTAGAAGCTCATGAAATGAAAGAGTATTATAAAAATTATGGAATATAATTTATAAAATTAAAAAAAATATGTAGTGTATAAAAATGAAAATAAACCATTTCAACTACATTTCATGCACATATTAAAAAGTACAAAATAGCTTAATAACATAACTCAGTAGTTTAAGTAACCCATGCAAAAGAAAATACTTGTAGATTAGAAACCATAGTAGCAACCCAATTTTAAGCTGGACATAACAGAAACATCTAAAACATTGAGTTTCCAAAAAATTAAAATAAAGTAATGGGAAATAATAGATGATTGGAGGTAAGATTATGCTTGCAGACTAGACAAAATTCACAGACGATTAAATTAATTAGCTTAATTTAATTATGCCACACTGTATGCATATATTAAAATACTATACATAATACATATATTAAGTACTATATGTAATATAGTTATAATTTTTCATTAAAATACAATTTTTTAAGTGGGAAATAAATTAAAAAGAAAGTGAGAGCATAACCAGACACTGGATCATGGCAATAACAGATTTCTGCTTGATCCTCAAATGGAAAAATTTTCAATCCTAGAGTGATCAGATCCTAATTATGCTCTGTGTGAGTAACTCCCCAATACACTCTACTCCAGAGACCCCTTACTTACATCCTCTGGGGTTATTTTAATTCAGCCATTCACATAGCTGCTGTACATCATGCCAGGCACTGGGGCACACTGATGTAAATTAATTGAGATTGGGCTCATTATGGAAAACACTCTAAGAAATTTTCTATGAAGTCTTGGGTCTTCATAGGCTTCAAAGTAAGATTTTCCTTTCTCAGAGAAAAAGGCAGAATTAATATTGTTAATTCCATTATTCTTAAGCCAAGGACTGTGTGATTTCCCTTCACAGGAACAGGCAATGTAACTACAACATAGAAAGAGAGCAGGTAACATTGGTATATGCCTTGCTTATGATCCTTTCATCAGAATCAAGACTCTTCTTGTGATTTTTTTTAACTTATTTAATAAAGGGCTAATCCTCTTGTATCCTAAGACAGACAGAAAACATTTATAATAGGCTGTCATCATGGACCCACAATTTCTATTGTCTAGAAGTAACAAAGGAAGCTAGAACACCAACCCATTCCCACCAACCCTTGCGGAACACAGGCTGTCCCTCCAGAGTCTAGACTCTCTTCTTCAGGCAAAATCTCATCTGGTTCCAGTTCCACCTCCAAGCAAGCCTATTGGGAGATAGTCCCTAATCTTGGCAGGGCCTCTAAAATAGTATGTTCAAAGTACAAAGCAGTTAAACACCACCCTCCAATCTGCAAATAACAGAGTGGTTTCAGCGTTTCCTCTAACCCCCTGTAAGCAGCCGGCAGGAGTTGACCCAGTCCGGAATGGGTTTTGAGTGCCCTCCACCTCTACCCCCCTCTCTGCTTTCCCCTCTCCTTCCTCCTGACTTCTCTTCCCTTAGTCTTCCTTCTTCCATTTGCCTTTCCATCTCCTTCGCTTTTTCCTCCTTCCTTCTCGTACTTCCTTTTTTCTCATGTTCCTCCACACCCCATGAGGTCTGCGTAGTCCGGATGTGTATGATGGTTTTTAGTTTCCCAGCATGTAGTGGCTCCATGATTTCTTACTGACAGCTCCTCAACATGTGGTTACGCTGTCAGCTTACTTGCTTCCTGTTCCTTTACATACCAGGAAACATTTAACCCCATGCAAGATCATTTCCTAATTCTAATCCTAAAGTCTGCTTTATTTATTGGTTTCTTAGGTCAGCTCCTCTCCCCCCACCCCATTTCTCTCCCTTGATGAATGTATTTGAACGCCTTCAGGCCATATGACTTAAAAGGCTTCCCTAGGTTAGAAAAACTTTAATCTGAGCTTTGCACAGGTGGTGTTATTTCCTTTTCCTGAAAAAATCTATTGCTTAAATCTATATCATGGAATATTATAAAGCCATAAAAAATATAGATACTTTACCTCTTTTATACCTCTTTTATGCTTATGTGGGTGGAGCTGGGTATTCTTCTTGTAAAGTATCTCAAGAATGGAAGGAAAAGTATCCATGTACCAATTTACTCAATACTTTTTTTTTTTTTTTTTTTGGAGAGACAAAGTCTCACTTTATCACCCTCGGTAGAGTGCCATGGCATCACACAGCTCACAGCAACCTCCAAATCCTGGGCTCAAGTGATTCTCCTGCCTCTGCCTCCCAAGTAACTGGGACTAAGGTGCACCTACAACGCCCAGCTATTTTTTTGTTGCCAGGTTTGAACCCAACACCCTTGGTATATGGGGCTGGCACCCTACTCATGGAGCCACAGGCACCGCCCTGTACTCAGTACTATTATGAAACCAATGTATAATCCTCCACACTTTCATACAAAAGATAAAACACAACTATAGCCCAGAATGAAGGAGGGAAGAGAAGGAGGGGACAGGGGAGGCCAGGTGGAGGGAGGGTATCTGTGGGACCTCACGCATGGTGCATATTGCAAGGGTACATGTCAAATCTACTAAATGTAGAGTATAAATGTCTTAACACAATAATTAAGTGAAGTGAAGGCTATGTTAACCAGTCTAATGTAAGCATTACAAAAATCAGCACATTATACCCATAAATTCATTAATGTTAGCAGTTATGATTTTATAAAAAATTGTTAAGAGAAAAAATATAAAGAAAGATTTGATTTTGACTAAAGTACATTACTTAAACATTAATTTTTACTTCAACTTGTTAATATGTTGTTTAGGATACAGGATACTGCATCTTCATGTATAAGTGAATTATGTTTGTAATTTCCCCTTTATAATAATATATTTTTTCTAATTTTAATCAGTTGTATCCAGATTAACTAGAATGATTTTGAAGTATTTCTTCTTTTTCTATTGTCTATAAGATTTGGCATGATCTATTTTTTGAAATTATCTATCTTTATTTATAAACATTAGTTGTCTATTCTTTGATACTTTGGGGAAAAAATAAGAAGTAGTTAATTGATGACTCCATACTGAACCTCAGAGTCAAAGCATTCTATAATAAACATACTCTTATTTGGCAATGTGAATGTTACTTTCTTTGCATTACTATTATTATTATAGTATAGTATTGCTTAATACTTTGTTGCAGCAATTGTCTGATTTCTTTTCTGAATGTATTAGTCTTCCTTCGTTCTTTGCGAGGTTTTTGTTTCTGGTCCCTATCTTAAACATTGTTATTGTTGTTAAAGTTTAAGCCTTTTTAATTTTGTGAAGGCAAAAAGTGGAAGCTTAACGAACACATGTATATGTGAAAATAAACAAAAAATAAATTTTTTCTTATATTAAAAAAAAAAAAGATTTGGTTTTAAAAAAAAGAGTCCAGAAGGAGCCAGATTTTGGAAAATATTTGAAACTCTCCTTACATTTCATCATGTAAACTGAGTGTTTCCTGAAATTACCTTTTCTATAAAACATTTTGCTAGAAACAAAAGCTAACACACACTAGCACTTTAATTTCCACATGTCCTACAACTACAGACCTAGTAAGTACGTGACTGGTCTAAGAGAGTAAGAGAATGGCTCTAATTATGTAGTGGCCAAGGAGCCTAAGGTCTCCAACTTCTGATGTATTTAGAAAAATATCACCTGATTGCCCATCTAATCCTGTATGGCATTTATGGCCACACTGAAAAATCACTTCAATTTAAAGTACCATTTCTGTATTAATTAAGGAAGTATTATTTTATAACAAAAATATGAAGTGGGTCCATGATGAGAACATTTTAGATCTAGTTCATATAAAGTTCATTTGGTGTCCTCAATTTACTGGTTCTTCACTTCTCATAAATGACTAGAAACCAAGCTCCCTCCAGGTCTTTCAAGCTCACTGTGCACATTTGCCTCAAGATAGAGCTGTAGACAGGAATTTTTATGGTCCAATACTCAAAGTGGCTCTATCTCTTCTGGGCATACACTTTCTCAGCCTATCTAGGCTGCTGTAACAAATTAACACAGCCTTAAAGGCCTATAAACAATAATAGATATGTATTTTCTACTGTTCTATGAAGGATTTAATCTATGGCACCAGAGCTGAGGCTGCAGTGGGAGTGGACAAGTTTAGGTCAGCTATTGAAAGGGATGACCCAGCTGGGCAGTACAAGATGACATCTGTGCCCAGAGGCAGTTAGAGACCACTTTTATATGGGACCCTAGGCGTGGAAGGAGGGGGCAGGGAAAAGGGTTTTGTGTGCCTGCATTAGGCCCCCAACATTGTGAAAGCTGCAAAATCCAAAATCTAAGAACTGGTAGATTCAAGGTCTGGGAAGGACCTGTTTCCTGGTTCTCAGGGGCCATTTTCTTGCTGTCTCCTCACATGCTTGGAAGGATGAGGAGTTCTCTGGGGCCCTTTTACAAGGGCACAAACCCCATTTCTGAGAGTTTCACCCTCATAACCAAATTATATCTCAAAGACCCCCCACTTCTAAATTCCATAACACAGGCATTAAGATTCCAGGGAACTTATGCATTCAGGGATTTGCACGTACTATTGGCCCAAATTCTAGTAGTCTCAGGTCACTGCTACCCTGTGTGGATCAGGCCTGAGGTGGCTGGAGGGTCCTATTCCACCCTCAGTTTGATCTGCATCTGCACAGCTTTGCCACAGAGAAGGGTCTCTTTCTGTGCTGTGCCCTGTGGCTGCAGATTTCTCTAAAACATCACTCAGTGCTGGCCTTATAATGCTGACAGTCTTTTTAGATAAAGCCTTGGTTTTCATATGCATCTGGGTAGGGGGGCCATGGAGGTAGGCAGGTGTCTTCTTAGTCTTTCTGGCACTTCTCTGTATGGAAGCAAACTAATTTTTATCTGTGTTGAGTTTTGGGAAGAAGAAAGGTTCCTTCTCCTCCCTAAGTATTAATATCAGACCTCTGTTTAAATTGCTTCTAATTTATTATTACTATTATTATTATTACTACTATTCAGATTCTGAGTTTTGCCCAGGCTGGAGTGCAGTGGCTGTTCACAGGTGTGATCATATCACAGCCTCCAACTTCTGGGCTCAACCAATTCTGCTGCCTCAGAAGTACACGTGTTTTTAATTGGTGCAGGATCCAAGGTTCCAGAAGTTTTAATGATCCTTCCCTAGATGAAAAGGACTACAGTTACACCCTTCTGTCAGAAGCTGTAACATTTGCCTAAGTTTGGGCATCAGCATAGAGGATGTCTCATTCTTCCTCTAACTGAGGACAGGCTTTGCTTCTACTACTCCCATGAACTCTTGACTTTTTCCTACTAAATTTTTATCTACACTGTAACCTCTAGGAAGGATTTATTTATCGCTATAAAATGAAGTACAGAACACAGTACCCAGTACATAATAAACCGCATATTTGAATAAATAAATAACTTATTCAATACTATGTTAAATACAAGTGGATATTCAAAAAGAAAACCAAATAATATTTGGTAATACAAAGACACATCACATACTTTACTTTCCCAAGAAAGTCACATGCTTCTGATTTACTTTCATGTCACTGAATTTTATGTCTTCATGGCACTTGTCACAATCACAATCACATGTGCTTAGCTGGATATAGACTGTAAATTTTGGATTAATATTTACTTCCACCACTGGAATGCAAGATCCCTAAGGCTGTATTTTAGCTTGTTTTCCTAACACAGGCTATATTCAAAGTAAACTTTCAAATAACTGTTGAATGAATTAATAAATTACAGCAACATAAAGTAGGTAGATAACATCAAGAAAGTAGAAGAAAAATATAATGCAATACTTTTATTTCAAACATAACAAATGTAAGTTACTATATTTGAAATAGGTATTAAAAATAATCAGTTCACCAAAAGCTTTGATGTATAAATAAAGAAATTATGGACAGAAGAAGATAAATGGCTCTACCAAAGTCACAGAACTCATGTGTGGCCAAAGCTGGAATAGACACTGAGCCTTCTGATTTTAAATCCATTGCTTTCTTGATTTGGGCACTCCGAGAAAAAAATAATAAATAAATAAAAGAAAGAGAGAAACTGGGTGCGGTGGCCCATGCCTGTAATCCTAGCACTCTGGGAGGCTAAGGCGTTCAGAGACCAGGATTTCTGGAGCTCAGGAGTTCAGAGACCAGCTTGACCAAGAGCGAGATCTGGTCTCTACTAAAAATAGAAAAAAACTAGTTGGGTGTGGTAGCGGGCTCCTGTGGTTTCAGCTACTCCAGAGGCTGAGGCAAGGTGGATGGAGCCCAAGAGTTTGAGGTTGCTGTGAGTTGTGATGATGTCATGGCACTCTACCCAGGGTGACAGAGTAAGACTCTTGTCACAGCCCCTAAGGCCTGGGTCAGTCACTGCAGGAAGGAAACAAGCGTGGCACGGGTTAGAAGTACAAGCCTGCGGGAGGCGGGCTAACCTTAAGTGCAGGGTTGCGCAGCGCCCCCTCTGCAGTGGCTATTTATTAGGGTTATTCACAACAGGTGTGGACAGTAGAGGTAATTACATACGAGGCCTGCATGTGTGAGGACGGCCACGTGCTCTTTCCTCCCGTGCTCTTTCCCCACAACCCCCATGAAGAACTACTAAGCATCAATGTTTAACACCTGCTCACTAATGAGTGACCGATCTTATCTCATTCCGGAACACTGAGTTACTTGGGGGATTGCCCCTAAGTCACAAAACATCTCTAGGCTTGCCAGGAGACTGTCCTGTTCTCAGCGTTTCCCTTTAATGTGAATCAGTAAATGTCCTTTGCAAGCACAGTGTCCATTCCTCTAAAGACTCTGTCTCAAAAAGAAGAAAAAGAGAGAGTGACAGAGAGAGACACTTAAAAATTGGTTAATAGGTTTTCAAATGCCCACATTGAGACATAGAGGAAAAGAAAGATATGCTGTAAAATATTTTTTATCCACGATACTTAAGCAGCTGGCCAGGTTGCAGCTACTCTCTCAGGGAAGTTCTGTTCAGAAAAGGCAATACATCACCAGGTCTCATCATTCCCAGTGGACAAGAAATGATTTCACAGGGTGTCAGTTACTGCAGCAGCCAATATTTCAGTATTTCTTTTTGAAGAGAAGATGAATGTAGACTAGCTTTACCTTCATGCTCTGACTAGCCGGGGATTTCTCTGCTGTGTCCTTTATGACATTGTAGGGAGTAGAAAAAAACAGAAAAAACAAATGCATAAATATGTCTGGCCACCCACTCCACATATTCATAAGTATAATAAAATAGTAAATTTTCTATTGATACCAATAACACTAACAGATAATAATAATTCCTACCATGAACTAAATATAACATAGATTGATTACTATCTAAAACATTCAACCTATAACATATCGTGTAGGATTTTTTTTCCTACTCAGTGACACAAACGTTGATTTTGAGTAAAAGTGTAAAGATTTTTGGATTTTTACATGTCCTAGTAAGACATGATAAAGCTAAAATTCAAATCTAAATTGTTCAAAGTTACTATAAAATACATAAAAGCAAAATAGAATGTAAAAAAATAATCAATTTATTGAGTTCAAATATTATCTGGAAGTCTTTCTTAGTTTCTTGATTGTCATTATCAGTCAGGAGTGTCCAACCCACAGCCCACAGGCCCCATGTGGACTATGCGAGGATGGTTTCTGTTTGGGGGATTACATGAAACTATATCCCAAAACCGTGTCATGATTTTCATACACTATATCAGCTCTGTCTAGTACTAATATTATGAGATCTACTTATGTCATTTCCTTTTTTTGTTGTTCTTGCTAGAAAATTTTTTAAAGTAAAAAAATGTGAGTTAAATATTGTAATACTTTATTTAACCCTAATGCATCAAATATACTTTCAATCCAAAATGCAATAAAAAAGGATTATTAAAATGTACAAAGTCTTTGAAAACAAATATATATCATCACATTTTAATTTCCAAGTTAATCTTTTCTAATATATGATTCACACTAATTTATGCTGCATTTATATTAAAACCATCATTAAAATTACAATAATGTCATTCAAATGTAGACATTTGCAAATCACTTTATCATATATACAGGAGTCTTTCCTAAACAGCTTTTTGAGGTTGCAGTTACTGTGGTCAATCTCAGTCCAAAATATTAAATGAAAAATTTCAGAAATAAACAATTCGTAAATTTTAAATAACTTTTATTATGGTATACTTTTATCATTATTCTATTTTGTTATTTTACTGTTGGTAATTTCTTAACATGCCTAATTTATACATTGAACTTTATCATAAGTATGTATGTATAAGAAAATTTCAGTGTATTTTTTACTCTATCTGCGCTATTAGACATCTGTAGAATATCTTGGAACATAAGCCCTTCAGTAAGGTGAGAACACTATAGTTCTAGATTTGCCAATATATCATACTCTAATTGTTTTTGATCTGAATATTAGATTATTTCACTGAAATGTTTCCAGGCTAAAGTCTGTCTTTTCCTTATTTTCTTGTTTTTTCATATAATGTGCAATATTTAAAAGCACAGAGTTTCAATAATCTTGCTCTTCGCTATTGGAGTACACAGCAGCCCACACCTAAGCAATTGCATGAGCTGTTCAGTGTAATTGTTATTTCCATGGCCTAGCGACTGAGTCATTTCCTGCGTCAGTATTCCCACTGGTCCGTGAATACTCTCTTTATCACCATCCCTTCAATTTATTCAGCATTGCTTTTAACCTGACGAAGTTTTAGACAGCATAGCATATTTATTTCCATACTGTGAAAGTTTTCCTGTCTTGCTCTGTAAAGTAACTTACTTTATTAGTGATCTCTGTCAAAGCTGACATTCTCAAGGTAAAGTACAGTGAAGCAATGTATAGGAGAAAGAATAGAATATTGCAGAAAAGGCCCAAATCAGGGAGATAAACCAGGAGAGATGGAGAAATATCTAGATTCCCAATGCAAAATTTCCATTTTCTGGATAATTTCTTTACTTGTTGACAGGTAAAACTATAGGTTACTTTTATTTATTTATTTGGAGACAGAGTCTCACTTTGTCACCCTTGGCAGAGTGCCATGGTGTCACAGCTCACAGCAACCTCCAACCCCTGGGCTTAAGCGATTCTCTAGCCTCAGCCTCCCAAGTAGCTGGGACTACAGGCACCCACCACAATGCCCAGCCATTTTTTGTTGCAGTTGTCATTGTTGTTTTAGCTGGCCCGGGCTGGGTTCGAACCCGCCAACCTTGGTGTATGTGACTGGCACCACAACCACTGTACCACGGGTAAAGAGCCTAACAGGTAAAATTTAGCAGATAATGTATATTGTGTGACAGCTATGTGCCTGACAAAGTCTTTTCAGACAATAATTGACTCAATTCTATAAAGCCTATGAGGTAGATAAACTTATTTCTATTTCACAGATATTAAAGACTTGCTGAACAGTTTTTCCTGAGTTAGACAAATAACGTTATTAGAACCAGGATTTGGCCCCAAACACTGAGCACTAAATAAACACAATCTTTTGCTTCTTAGATACTTTAGAGTTAAAAAGTTATTTATGTAACAAAGTATACTATTCAGTAACAATCAATGTTACAAAATTAAATCTCTCTTCACTAATGTCACTGAGAACTAAATGCAGATATGTGATATTATTTTACCCCAACAAAATGTTATTTTTCTCTACAAATAGCTGAAACAGTAAACACTTCTTAGTCTTCATAAGCATGTCATTTTTTATCATCCATATCACAATATCATATCTGTTTTGATTTAAAATGTTTGTATTTGAAAGGCTCTAGAAAATAAAGTTAGCCGAAGAACAGGATTTTCTATTTAAAGTCAAGAATTTCACTTCTACTTAAAGAAGACCTCTTAAATATGTTTATATTTGGGATTATAAACAGTAACATCTTTATTATAGGTTTACTAAAGCACAAAATCATTAGAATGTGTTCTGCAAATTACTGCTTCCTTGAACGAATGAAGAGCAATGATGATGAGACTCTGGACGAACAATTTTAATCTGAAGACAAAAAGGAAACATTTTCTCCTTCCCTATATAAAGTAGCATCCTCCTTTATGATTTTAAGCATTTAGTTGTTTTGGCATTTATAGAAGTAGAGTTATCCTGGAAAAAAATAGTACTAAAAGAATAATTTGTACAGTATCAAAAATTATTAAAAGGACATTTAAAATAGTTAAGGAAGAAGGAAAGATATGGCAAGCTAAGGAAGCACATGCAAATTATTTATTCAACAACTATTATTTGTGTATGAGTGTGTTCTTAGCAAAGTATAATGTGTGACAGGTATATATATTGATAAAAAAAGTTATAAAATAGTAATTAGACATAGTTTGTTGAATATAGTAGTTCAAAACTGACTACTAATTGTCTCAGGAAATGTTTAAACAAATTATAAAAATTAATTTGTTTGTAGATTTTAGACCTGTCTCATTCAGCTGAAAATTTTGAGACAGGTAACAAAGAAATACATAATGATTTAAAACATAGATGTGTTTGGTTTTTCCCACGCCGTTATTCAGTGGAATGATAGAAAATGTGTTATGAAACATGTGTTGTGTTCAAGCAAACACCGAACTATCGAAAGTTAAACAGACATTTTACCTGATGGATTACCAAGAAGCTTTATGATATTAATACATGCCGTGGCTCTCAGAGTGTGATATATCTCATTTTTCAAATACATTTGACTTCAGACACCCTATTATTAAAGAAGCATCATTCTTTCTAATGGGGGAAAGCAAATACACAAAAAAGGGAAAAAAATACTGTATTTATAATGAGTCTTGATTTTGGACTTCTAACATATAATTTGGATTGCCATTCAATTTTTTTAAAGCAAGGTCCTTCTTAAATTGTAAAGGATGAATTGTGATTATTTAACATCCATTCATATTCTACAACTGATTTTATTAACAAATAAGGCAGTCACTTCTTAAATGGACATTTCCCACAAGAGACACTAAAGTTCTGTGAA
Source organism: Nycticebus coucang (assembly GCF_027406575.1). Classification (NCBI taxonomy): domain Eukaryota; kingdom Metazoa; phylum Chordata; class Mammalia; order Primates; family Lorisidae; genus Nycticebus; species Nycticebus coucang. The sequence goes on from NC_069802.1 coordinate 8,207,213, forward strand.
GACTCTGACATGAAATAACTACTTTACTTGGTGTAAATCAGTTTAATCTCCGTGAGTCTCAGTTTCCTTACCTCAAACATTAAGATGGTGCACTAGATGATTTAAGGGACTTAATGGGAATAAATCGGCAAATTGGTTTACAGCGCTTACCAGCTCCTATTTGATTTAAAGGCAAGTCTTAGAGATTTCAGAAAATGTCCCTATAACGACACGGAACCACAGGGAACATCACGTCCAAATAAACTTAATTAGCTTTGGTGAATGATTTCTGCCCAGACCTCAGCGCTGGGCTCCGCCTTCACGCCCAGGCAGGTGGTTTGAGGTTTCATTTCCGCTTCCTGCTCCTCTCCATTTCTGTTTTGTTCCCACGCGTAGTTGCCATGGTTTGGATGTGCACCCTTCAACATCAGGTGTTGAAACTTACTGGCCAGTAAGTATTAAGTGACAGTATTAAGAGGCGGGGCCTTTTAAAGGGGCCGGGTCGCGCGTGACACTCCCTCGCGAGTGGGGTGACATCGCCGCTCAGGCCGTCTCGTCTTCTGCCTCCTGTAAGGTAAGAAGCAGCATTTCCTTCAGGGGACCCAGCAAGAAGGCTCCATCTGAGAGCAGAGCGCAGCCCTCTCGGGCAGGGCAGTGGTCAGATCCCAAACGGTGAGATGATTGGTTGTAAGTTGCCAAAGTAGACCCAGGCTAAGAAAGTAATGGTTCTCGACTTTCCCTGAATCCACACCAGAGACAGCTCAGAACTACTTCCCACCCGCAGTCGTGTCTCCTACAGTCCTTATCAGTTATTTAATAGCCTGTGTGATACTGCCTAAGAGGACAGGATGAGTGACCAGTGCCCCCCTGACCACAGGTGCCATCCTCAGGATGAACAGCAGGTGCCTGGACCCTTCTGAGCAGGCGAAGGTAGCCACAAATTGAAAATGTGTTTATTGCTTGTTTGGTAAACTGAGCAAAATGTAGTTTTTTGGCCTAGAATTAGTGTTCAGCTGTGAAATTAACTAAAAAGAGTAGAGCTTGGGGATCAGAGTGCCTGGGATTTAAACAATAAAGCTTTCACTATCTGCTTGGTCTTAGACAAATTAATTTGCTACTCTCTATCACCTTATCTATAAATGTGCAATAATAACATTTCACAAAGTTAAATACATATGTTAGAAAAATACTTTTAAACTCCCAGTTCTGTGCTTCACACATAGGAAGTGCACAAGAAATGACAGTCATTTTCTTCGTTTTTCTAGACCTTGATTTTTAACCTCTTGCCTGTATTGTATTTTTGCCTTCTCTAAACTTGGCATCTAATCTACATGAAAATACTTTCTCTGGACCTTCTCAGACCTCCTCTCTTAGTAGCTAGACTCTTTTTTGACTGAACTTTGATTTCTGAACTCTTTTTTGACTGAGATTTGTTATTGTCTCACTTTTATGAGGATAATCACACCTCTAAGTTATTTACTAAATTTAACCAAATAATATATACAGTGATTTTTCACGTATAATAAAAATATTTTATTGCACGATGTGACTGAAACTAAGTTTCAAGTCTCAAAAGAAGAAGGACCATGCACCTCAGAAGTACTTTGTGACAAAAGCATTATTATTGATGTTTCACAGATGGGTTAATTTCATAGACACTCAGAGAAATGAAGTGAATTCCCAAAGGGTGAAAGATTGACCCAGGACTCATAACTATATACATCAGGTGTGTAAGGCTGGCGTCAGAATAATCCTCAAACCACCACATATGACCTTCATTAGACTCCTCATGCATTATTTTCCTTTATTCTTCCTGATCCCATTCTCAGTCCTATCCCCAGTGAAAGTTACTATGAGGGACGCAGAATCTTTTAGATTGCCTGTTAAGAACAGATTTGTGGCCCCAGCAGTCCCAAGATAGCCTCCAACTGCTAACACTCTCAGAATGTGACTCTTGCTATGGGGAGCCGGTATTGACTGCCCAATTGAACTAGAGCTCTAAAGACCTGTTTCAGTTGCTAGTAGGATGGCTGAGATTCTGTTGTTCCCTTATCCCAGTCACACTTCTTCCTCGGTCCAAATCAGCTTTCCTTTATCCCTTTTCATAAGTCTTGATTGCTGCATGCCTCTCTCAAAGCCTCTCCTTTAAAGAAGCCAATCTAATTACAGGAGGAGCCAGTTTTAATGAGTATAACTCACAGTGCGCCAAACACTCAGGTGGTCATGATGGTTTTTACTTTTATCAACGGAGAATATTATTGTGTGCAAACAGGTGTTAAGAAATTAGTCAAACTTGCTGACAGGAGGAATTTTTCCTGAAGAAAGAAAAAAGTATATGTGTGTGTGTGTAAGACAGCACTTCTCTGATTACAGCACATGTTAAATCCCCTTCAATTAAAAATAACTCTTCACCATGCTTTATGTTTCTCATACTACATTACAAGCCATAGCCACTTTTCGCTGAAGGAAACATTGTGCTTTTCGCTACAAGCTTTTCTCCCCATTAGGCAAGGCTTAGATCAGCATCTCATCCCAGAGGGGATGTGCAAGGTTCAACTTTCATATTTAAGTGCATTTCAGTATTTGCCATATATTTGTGAATAATTCATTCTCCCTCTGTATATATAATGCATATATTTATGTATAATCATACGTGTATAATTGTTCATGCCTTATTTTCCATTATGAAATCAATTTAGGGGACAATTGTCCCTCAAAAACCTGAATATACTGAATAAACAATTATACGAATTCCTTTTATCACTGACTTTTTGCTTTTGTAGTTTATTGCATATTTATGTTAAATTACTAATTTAACATTTCTCTTTTCTCAAGTAACTACTCATTTGTGTTAGCCCCTTTTTATGGAAAGTCTACCTTTGTCTCAGTAATTTGAGATGCTATCTTTACCAGATAAGGTACCGTGCTCTTTCAGTTATTAAGACTTTACAGCATATTTTCTTGTTTTGTAGGATTGTATATTTAATTTTTATTTAACTATTATGTTTGTTTTTCCTCATGAACTTTAATATTAGTTACAATAATGTGAATACAATATTTTTGAGTTATTTATTGGAATTATGTCACATTTTAAGTTAACTAAGAGGGAACTCCTTTATAAAGTTGAGTCATCTATTAGAAACAATTAAAGCCTTCCCATTTATAAGGTCTACTTTAATGTTATTCAAGTATTATTTAAAAATTTCCTCAAATATATTTTGCAGCATTTAAGTTAATTTTTGTAGTAAACAGACTAATGCCTCTTCCATGACACACACACACAGGTGTGCACACAAACACAGTGTCATGCTGTAACCCTAGTGATTATGAATGTGTAAACTTATGTTTAAGGAGGGATTTTACAGTTGTGACTAAGGTTAATGACCTTGAGATGAGGAGATTATCCCTGATTTTTGGTTGGGCCAACATAATGACTAGAATTCATAAAAGGGAAAGAAGAATGGATTAGAGAGCTGTGACATGAAGAGTACTTGACCATGCTGTTGCTTAATTTGAAAATGGAAGAAGGCAGCCACAGCCCAAGGAATGCAGTGGCCTTTAGAGACCCTCAGATTTTAGAAGCAAAAAGATTAAGACTTCAGTTCTATAATCAAAAGGAACAAAATTATGTCAACTAGAATGAACAGGAAGCAGCTTCTCTAATAGACCCACGAGAAAGAGCCTAGCCTGTCAACACATTGATTTTAGTATGGTGGGTATTATCAGACTTCTGACTTATTGTACAAGGTAATAAATTTGTGTTGGTTTAAGCTACTGAATTTACAACAATTTTTTACAGAAGCAATAGCAACTGATTTCTTTTAGAAAGTAATCTTGCTTGTTGCTATTGTAAATGGACTTTTCTTTACCATAAGTCTCTCTAACTGATAATTGTTTGTATATATTACAGCTATAGATTTCTGTATGCTAATTTTACACACTGATAGCTTAATACATTACTTTCTTATTAGATTTCCTTTATTGTGAACTCTGTAGGGTTTTAAAGAATTAATGTCACAATGGCTGTAAATCAAGATAATTGTCTATCTTCCATACTAATTTATATTGTGCCGAGTTATTTCTCTTTTATACTTGCATTGAAAATATCTAGAACACAAGGATGAACAGTAGTGGAGATAATTGCATAGTTAACTGTTCTATTCCATACATTATTAATGTTTACTTTGATCATTTTCACCTTCTTCCTTATACATTCTTTGGTTTTATTTTGTGATCCTTTTTCTAGTCTTGGAACTGGATATTTAATTCCATATTAACATTTCAGTGACACTGATAAAAGTCCTAAGCATTATTAACTTTCCTCTGACCACTGCTTTAAAAATATGCCATAAGGCCAGGTGTGGTGGCTAATGGTTGTAATACCAGCACTCTCGGAGGCCAAGGTGGGCAGATCGCTTGAGCTCAGGAGTTTGAGACAGCCTGAGCAAGAGGGAGACCCTGTCTTTAAAAATAGCCAGATGTGTGGCTGACCTCTATAGTCCCAGCTAATCAGGAGGCTGAGACAAAGAGGTTTGCTTGAGCCCAAGTGTTTGAGGTTGCTGTGAGCTATGATGCCACAGCACTCAACCTCAGGGCAACTGAGTGAGACTTTATCTCAAAAAATAATAATAATAAATGAAATATGCCATAGATTGTGATGCATAGGTATTCTTTATTATTATTAATATTTCTCAGAAATCCAGTAAGTAATTTTATTTTGTAATTCCACTGTAACCCAGGAGTTGGTAATGGAGAGTTTGGAAATTCTGATTTTTTTTCTTGTTATTGTCATTAATAATTTCTTGTTTTATTATGCTGTGATTAGAAAAATACTAATCATAACATTTCTATATTATATAACTTACTGATTTTCTTTTGTGTTTAACTAACACATGATTAAGTTTTGCTAAAAGTTTTGTGCACTTCGAAAGAAATTTCATTCTTGATTCTCAGAGTGAAAATTTACTATATACATATAATATTTTACAATGTTGTTTAGATCTCTACCCTGTAGTTTTTAAGTCACTTCATATGTCTTAGTGATATATATGAAAATCACCTACTTAGTATTTTGCCTACTAATGTCTCCTCACATACCCCTTAGTTTTTCTCATGAATTTTGGCATTTTGCATCAAAAAGAGCCTGTAATTTTCATGTTTTTCTGGCTTCAGTCTTACTTTGTTTGATCTTATTCTTGCTTTTTTCTTTCTGTTTGTCCACGTCTTTATAGCTTTTAAGAATCATGTTGTTTTCAGCATATCTTATGTGTAGAATATAATTGGGTCTTGATTTGAAAGCCAAATTGAAAATAGTTTAAAAAAACAGTGAGTTAAGCACATTTATATTTAGTGACATGACTAAGGTGTCTGGCCTCAACTCAGTCACATTATTTTTCTTTCTTTTTTTGTTTTGCTGGGTTTTGGCCAGGGCTGGACTTGAACCCACCACCCCCGGTATATGGAGCCAGCGCCCTACTCCTTGAGCCACAAGTGCCATTCCTAAGTCACGTTATTTTACAATGATATATCTTAATGATATGTCTCACCCTAGGGCTGAGTTTTCAATTACACCTTCAATTCCTATGACTCTTTTTTTTTTTTGCTTCATGATTACTCTTTGCCCTTTAATTAAAAATTATCTAGGAAAATAAATTTATATTTTTGTTTTAGTGCAAGTAGTGTTACTTTTTAAAATGCCTGTAACTATTTTCTTATTTGTCCTTTTTACCACCTGACATATTTGTTTTACCAGCATCTTTTAAGTCCCACTTATTGCCTGTATTACAAATTAGATTATTCCACTTTTGTCTCTATTTTTTTCCAATTTAACTATTGAATTATGTCTAGTCCCCCATAATACATGACACTTATACCTCAGTTTCCTCTCTCATGTTTACTTTTTCTTCTTAGATCTATCTTTATTCATATAAAAATATTTGCAATCAGATCTTTTGTGAGGTATTCTCAATCACCTCTTAGATAATAGATCATCTCTATACAACTCATCAAGAAACGTTTGGCCTTTAAAGATCAATTTGGATAAAAATCTTTGTTTTACACTTTCTTTGAGAGTTTTTTTTTCTTTAGCACAGTATTTTGCACAAGGCTTTTATTATTCCTATTTCTCCTAAACTTGCTATTATCCAAATTCCAAGCATTTGCTTAGTCCTTGGTATAAGGTCTACATATGCATTTCCTTGATTAATACAGCTTAACTGTGTTTTTAATTTTTTAATTTCTTTTTACATATACATGTGTTTGTTAGGTTTTCATTTTTTGCCTTCACAAAATTAAGAAGGCTTAAAATTTAATAACAATAACAATGTGTAAGATAACGACTAGAAACAAAAACCTCGTAAAGAACGAATGAATCATAAATACATTCAGAAAAGAAATCAGATGATGGCTGCATCGAAATATTAAGCAATAATAATAATAATGATGATGATGCAAAGAAAGTAACATTCACATTGTCAAATAAGAGTATGTCTATTATAGAATGCTTTGACTCTGAGATTCAGTATGGAGTCATCAGTTAACTTCTTCTTATTAGTATTTTTAAGACTCAAAAAATAAACAAATAGACATTTATTTATAAATATTTGTTAGCTATGTTTTTTATATGCCTATTAGCTATTCATGTTGCTATTTATTTGATTTACCTTTTCTTTTTTTTTTTTTGTGGATTTTGGCCGGGGCTAGGTTTGAACCCTCCACCTCTGGCATGTGGGACCGGCACCCTACTCCTTGAGCCACAGGCGCCGCCCTACCTTTTCATATAATTTTCTAATTGCCTATTCCTTTAGTTCTTCAGAGACATTTTTGCTTAAATTATCACTTGTCAAAATGAAACCTATATACTTTTAACAGGTTATTTTTGAATTAATTATATCTGAAACATTTTATATAAGAAAAAACTTCCACTGATATAATGAAGTATATTTTACTTATTTTGTACTTTAAAGATTGTTTACAAATGCTGTCATTATTCCTCAGATATTCCATATTTTCTTGCTTAGCTTTTAAGTTTATATTTCATGTTTAAATATCTAATTCATCTGAAGTCTACTTATAGGAGTCCAATATTATTTTTCTCTATATATGTTCACATTTTATTAATATAATAAGCTAAAATGTATATCATTTTACCATTGAATTATGAATCCTCACTTATCATATATCTATTCCACTCAGTGCATGGGCATTTAAAAATATATCACGTTGCATTTGTCTATTTGTATGTTTCCATAGCATGCTGCAGAAAATAACGTTCTGCATGAAAAATATTTGCATATCCATGCAATGTATTTATTTAGTTAAAAAAATCAATGCACCCCCTTATTCCCTTAATTTTATAACCACACTGTCTAATACTTTCTTCAATAGTGGTATGTCCATGTGTTGTTAATAGTTACCATGTAGGATAGCACATTTCTGTAATATTTGTCCCAATAAGAAATAGAAGCATTTTAAAGTTCTGTAGTCGATGACATAATCATTGTTTTGAGCTAGGGTATTTGAAGTAGAAATTTGTCTATTTTACTGCACTGTACTATTTTCCACACCTTTCTTTCTTCTGGAAATCATCCTCAACTTGTGTAGAAGAACAGAACAGAATACAAAAGAGAACAGAGAAATTTTGGAAGAGTTTTCCTAAATATGTCTTTCAAGCATTCAAGTTTTACTCGAAAAGAAATATCTTCCGAAATGAATTTATTCATGTTTTCCTTTCCATTAATTATGTACATGCATATGTATGAATATGTAGTACAATGTGAAGTAAAAGTAACAGACTATTTTTCAAAATGTGTTGTAATTCATTGTTTTTAATTTTTGCCTTAATACTGTGGTGTTATATGTTCTAACCTTATTAAATGTAAAAAGTAATGATAACAGCGATAAGCCTTCTGATCAGTGTTCTCCTCATCTAACCCCCACTATGGAATTTTATTTTTTATGGTCATTAAGTATTCTGATTTTAAAGTCAATTATAATTAACATTTGAATTCTTATCTAGAAATCCCATGGTTACTTTCAATTGTGTTTATCTACTTCTGGGGAAACTAGACAATCTCTTCTCTGCAATTCATAAGCTTTTGTGGTAGACACTCAACAACATAGACAGCGTACGAATACTCAGTTAGACCTGGCTGTCTCTGTTTGATTCTCTGTGCATTCACTGAATTTTATCTTCTGAGCCATGGGAAGGATTTAAAAGTGCACATCCTGAGATGGTCATAGGAAGCATGATCTAGCCATCCTTCTGATTCTTTATTCAACTCTATTTCTTCACCAAGCTTGCAAGACGCAAAACTACAGGCCTATCTCTGCATTTTCTTTGGTGAGTTTGTCAAATATTGCACATGGTAAATTTGGGGTTCAAATTGGACATTGCCACTCTTGTTCCACATTGATTTTGACAAAATACTTTCCTTTTATCTCAGCAATCATCCAAAAATCAGATTCAGAAACATACTGAGGTGCTCAGCATACATGATCTCATGTTGAAACTGCAATGACTTGTAGCTTGTTGGCTCAAGTGGTGTTTGACAGATAGAACTCACTGTGTTTTCCTTTCTTGTTCCCTTGAATGTTTAAAGCTCTTTCCTAACTCAGTACTTTCGTGAGCACTTCTTCCTGGCTGGAACGCTTCCTTTCTTCACATGCTGGCTGGTTCTTTGTGTCTGTGTGTTCTGCTCAAATTATAATGCATTTTTAATAAACCATGGGATTCAGTTAACCAAATAAGTTATTTAAAATATATGAATATTCATTCACAAGTGAAAAAAGCCTGTAGGTATTATAAAGGGAATATATATATGGTCCTTAAATATTAATTGAAATTCACCAGGAAAAAAATAGACACATAGAACTCAGGAATTTTAGAATAGGGCTGTGAGATTAAAATTAATTTTTAGTGATAGGAAAGTTAGTAGTTTATTAAATATTTGTTTACTTTCTTGTCAATTTTGATGTTTATGCTTTTACATAAATTTATTCTCTTCAGATACATCTACTCTACAAATTTGTAAAGGTGGAATTTCTTACAAGATTACTTTATAATTATTTAAACAAACATGTGTCAGAAGCTATTTTACATTATTTATACTTAATTTTATTCATTTATATATGCTTTCTTTTATCCTATATTAATGTTTCCCAAGATTTAAAAATCAAGCTAAATATTTCAATGAACCAGAATTGTCTTTTGTTTGTATTTGCTATTATCCGTCCCTTTTCATATTTCATTGACTTACTCTAATAAAAAATCATCAAGTTTTCTAAGATTATTATGTCTAACTACTCTTATTATTTCAAAAATAATAAATTACATTCAGGCATTCAACACTACAACATAACTAAAAAAAAATGTCAAGGTAAAATGTCTCATTTTGTCTTCTTCAATTTTGCATTCCAGTAAGAATTTTGTCCCCATTACTACAATGAAACATACTCTGTCAGTTTCAGCAATAGTATCCATATCATTATATTCAAGGTCAAGTTTCAGTCTTCATCTGTACATTTAACAGATACATAAATGTATAAGTGATGTAGTTGTAGATCCTTGAAACACATCTTTAATTTGGCTTTTTGGATACCACTCTGATGACAATACTAGTCATTCTTTCATAGCTGATTTGCTTGTTTTCTTTGTTAATATGATCCCTCTGTGTAATAATATCAAAAATGATCTCATTGGGTCTTTATTGTATAGACTGTGTGGGTGGTGATGATTGCCAGTGTTGCTCTCCTTAAATGCCCGTGCTACATTGCCACTCGCTTATCTAAGAAACTCTTTGTACTGACAAATCCTAAGTCAAGCTGATATTTTTCAACCCTTATCTCTAACTTCTTCTATATACAGGCATTATCATCTCAATAAATTTCTTCAACAGGTGCTCTAGGCAAAATAACAACACATTCAGATCATCCAAATCTTCATGGATCTTGAACGACAAAAGAATCATCATCAAAGTATTTGAATATTAAAAAAAATAGCTTGATGGGTTATATTATCTGACTACAGTTTAGAAAGCTTTACTTCTGCATAGGGCCTCCAAAGTCTGGATTTCTTATTGCCTAGAAAAAAATAACTACCTTTTCTTTGTTTATGATATAAAGTAAAATTTTTGACCTTAAAAATAAAAATCATGTAATAGAAATATTTGTGTGCTCTTGTATCTGTAAATTTCTGTGACTGAGTATAGATTTATTTAAAGAATGATAGTTTAGGACAAGATAACACAAGAGGTTTCTCCTATGTTGATATTACAAATATTACATTTTCCCAAGTGCAGCAATATTTGGAATACTTTTAGATAACTATATGTCTAGTTTTCTTTGCCATATATAATTATAAATATTAAATATTCTAATTCTGATAAAAGCTATGTAAACACTTTATATAATCTGAACTCAAGAAAACAACGCTAACTTTAAAATTTAGTAGAAGCTACTTCTTATAGTATAATTTTTACTTTAACATAATAAGCACAATCAACAAATTGATAATGTTGAAGAAATTGAAATGTATAAAGTGGCTACAAAATATTAATTACTGTGTTATTCATAACCTGTATTTATGACTCTGTTTCTATCTTATTTTTCTATTTGGATATAATTATGAAACAATTATAGAAAGCAAACAGTTATAGGAAATCTTTGGAACGTAGCACTTATTTTCTAATTGAGATGTAAAGTATTATGATGACATCATTTCATATAGTTAAAATTATTTCAAAATACAATACTTGCTAGAATCTTAATTTTATAAACAAAATGCTAACATCAATTGAGCAATTCAACTAAATTTTGCAATCTTTTGATCTAAAACAATGGTCATGAAAGAAAATTCAAAATGTAATGTGTCATTACAATATCTGATGTGCCATTACAATTCTGTGATAAACTATCTCTGAATTGGTTCCATATAATTTCTGACTCCTCTTTACCAAATACTTGTATAATTCTTCCTCCTTCAGTATGGGCTAGTTCTACTCATTTATATCATTTCATTTTTGTTTTTAAACTTTCAGAATATTAGGTGGTACACAAGTTTTGTTTACATGGTTTGTTTTTGTACAAAGTTTCAAGTGTGCCCTTCACCCAGACTTTGTCCACTCTACCTAGAAGGTGTGAATTGACTCATCCCCTTCTCCTACTTCCCCAGATTGATATTATTGCAATTTACTTTCCTATGTTCACTTAAGTGTTGATTGATTAGTTCCAGTTCGGTACTGAGTACATGTGTTTGCTTGCCCATTCTTGTGATGCTTCATTCAGTGGGTGCAGAGAGAAAGGAGCTGTTATACTCTTAGTGGGACTGAAAACTAGTACAAGTTCTGTGGAAGATGAATGGAGATACCTCAAAGAACTTAATGTAGATTTACCATTTGATCCAGCAATTCACTTCTTTTATAAAAAGGACAACTCTACTTAAATGATTATAGCAACACCATTTGCAATTGCAAAGATCTGGAAACAACCCAAGTGCCCATTGATACATGAATGGATTCATAAAATATGGTATATGCATACCATGGAGTATTACTGAGACATAAAAAAGTGGTGATCTAGTATCGTTTGTGACAACATGAATGGAACTGGAAACCATTCTTCTAAGTGAAAAACTCTTATTCTCTCTTGCTCTTCATTCGCTCCCTTTCTCACTCTAACAAAAACCAAGTGATATGTTGTGAGCTGCTCTGTGAAGAGGGTCATGTGAAGAGGGTCATTTCTCCAAGGAAACTGAGATACTATGTAATACAGATTTTTTTGTTTTAAGCTGCAAAGTTTTGGGGCAATTTATTACACAGCAACAGGTAACTGGTATAAATATCAACAGAAGTAGTACTTCCATATCTGAAGTTAATCTATCAATTCAAAATAAATAGCTTTGTTTTTGATGTTTCAGATAGTTTATCCTACACAGACTCATTTATTTTTAATTCTTTGTACACAGTTCATAGTCAATAAGTGAGAACTGAATGTTGGTCACACATGGTCACAGAAAGTTGTAAAAGACAGTCGTAACTAAGAAGGGAGGAAGGTGGGAGGAAGATGAGGGCTAAAAATTACTTTCTGGTCCTGGTGGAAGGCACACTGAACGCCCTGACTTTATGTGGTATGTCCATGTCACAAAGGCATTTGAAACCCCTTAATATTGTGAACTAAAACAACAAAGAAATTATTACAGGTTAATATCAAGTATATGCAATGCCTTATTTTTTCTCTTTGTGACTTACTTTATCTACAGTGAACTAATTGTGATGACTGTAACAGGATACCAATAGGAACTACTTGAGGAAGATATTTTTCTTTAAGGCAGGCCTCAAATTCTCAATTAAGATCAAATACTTTTCATGACTAGCATTTTTTTTACATCTGTTAGTTTATCCACATTTATGTTTTCGCAGTTAAAGTTTCATGTCATCTACTGTGTGTAGTAAGTTTCTTTTGTGACTTTGTGTGCACAGAATAAATCTTCCTATATTGCAGCTGTGGTTTATGTGAGTTCCCATGGCAATCATGTGTGTTCCAGAATTCAATGGTTTTCTTGTTTCTTAATTTTATATGTTGAGCTAAACTAATGCATACTATTAAATTAAAATGTAAATTGTAAAAAATTTCCGTAAAGCACCCATATAATATCACCATGCATGTTTCTGTTATGTTTCAAATGTCTTTATATTTAGAAAAGGAGAGAAACTTTTTATTATTAATTTAACCGATAATAGGCAAATACATATTTTCAGATTTACATGAGGAGTAAGGTCTACTTATTCAGCGCCTCCCTCTTTACATCTACCAATAAGTATATGAGTTTATAGAATTAGTGCTGATGAGAGACAGAAATTGACTTTCTTTCACCTGCTCTTAATTCAGTGCATGGCTTTTATTGTACAACTTTTTCTCTGGCCCAGTAAATCTCAATCATTGAAAGCCCATTCTTTGCTATACAAACATAGAATGGACTAAGAAAATAATATTTGCCAGTCATATCTTACCATACTTCCATAAAAAAGATATACTATTCACAAGATGGACAAGGGGAGGACTTCGAAGGTGACCATAGTGATATTCAGTGATGAGATATGCAGCACTTTTTCTCTAGCATGAGTTTGCCAACTTACTTGTCTGACTTTGCACATCAGTGACCATGGGTTTGAATACTTTTCTTTTAACTGTATAAAAGAAATATTTGTCCTTTAAAACACTGGTGCTAAATTAAAAAGAAATAACATTTAAATGGTTTAAAAGAGAGTGTTTTCAGTGAACCCTGGGTAAAATTCATCTCACACTAGAATATTTCACACAGAATGAAACTTGCTCGTGAAAGTCGAATGTGAACACATGGCATTTAATTTGCATCACAGTTTTAATAGTCTGAGTAAAATGTGACGATGAGTAAAATAATAAAATACAAGTGGAGTGATGTGACAATAGCGCCCTACTGGGACTCTGGCGGCAGCGTTGGAATGGCATGTTCCAAGAGCATCTGTCTCTTTGGCAAAATTCAAAGGCAGCTGCTCTGGTTACTTTTATAATGCTCACGAGATTTCCATTTGATTCCTGAAATGAGGTCTGCCCTCTATTGCTAGACCTGGAGTCATTTGTATCTGCCGCACCAGTGTTGCTGAGTTATTTAATTGCTTTTAACAGAAAAGCAGGAAAAAAAAAAGAGAATACTTCCGGAGAAAATCTCGGTGAAAGCCTTTAGCAAGCTCTTATAGTTAAACCCAGCTTTCCCTGCCCATATTCTTTCTCTGAATCTCATCCTTATTTGTATTCTCCGTACGACAGATGACAACAATTGCAAGCTCATAATGTCACTGTTCTTATCATGGCATGGTCTCTTGTAAATAGGTCACCTTTGTGAGGTGACCTATTATATCTCTCTTTGCTGTCCAATTATTTTCTTGTAAAGGACTGATAAGGTAAATACGTGTCTGCTATTTTTCTTTCCATGAGCAGTTGTTTTCTTTTACAAATATTTAGAAACTCAGGGATTTCTTATCATACCCATATTGAATAATGACCAGTGTTTACCTCTAAAAGTAGGATAGGAAGAATCTGCATTCAGGCACCTCAGATATTTATAAATGTGAACTGTGGGCAAAGTATGGAGCCAGTAAGTCTGGCTGGAATTGCTACGTTGTCATTTTTTTGCTGGCTGACAGTCTTGGGAAACATGCTTAGCATTGCCAAGACTCATTTTCTTTACCTGGAAAATACTGAAATAAGATAAGACATATTTTGAGAAGCTGTAATGCAGAGATGCATATTAAAGTCTCTGCAGAGAGAAAATCTGTGTGTTAATCCGCTGACATTAGCTATGAGCATACTGAAGAGGTACAGATAACTACCAGGTGACGAAAACGTCATTAAATTAAGTTTGCTTTCTAGAGAAAATTTTATATCAATGTATCTCAACCTAGTAATCTAAAGTCAGGAAATTCAGGAAAGATGATTTCTTGAAATATTTATTTTGTTTTGGATTCATAATTTTTATCAGACAAAAGGGAAATTATAATTTATAAATAAAACTATTCATGATTATACACAGAACATTATTCAAAGAGAACAGAGAATGTTAGTTATGGAAATTGAAAGAGCAAGACGGCACATGAGGACAGAGGTTAAGTGGAAATTATGCAGCCAAAATATAAAAGAAACACTCAAGATATGTTTGAAAATGAAAGACTGTTATGGCAATTCAGAGTGCCAATAAGTGTGTGATCAGTGAACTCATTATATTATGTAAATTATAGCATAAGAAGAAAAGCTTCTAAAACTAGTTTACTTTAAAAGAATGTAAGGCGGGTTGCTGGGGCATTATATGAAATGACATCACAAATGCATAAAATATTCAGAGGGCCTGGCAATTAGCAGTTGTGTTGAATATTTTGCATTTGCTCTTTCAGATCCTTTTTCAACCCTTCTTTTCCATACTCTGTGCCCTGGGAAAAGAAGCCTTCATAGACAGAATAATTAGGGCTGTCTTGCCCACTTCCTATTGAGTCTGGAGAACGTCAGAGGATGGAGAGATGGTGAGGTCAGAATGTGTTACTCCTCCAGCTTCTTTTCTGTAATGTGATGGGCCGGAGTGATCTTTTTCCAGGACCTCAGCCCTCATCTTCCATTGAGATGAACTGTTTTGAGTTTAACATGCAAATGGGAGAAACATTCATCCTCGCCTGTCTCACAGGCTCCAGGCCTCTGAATCTCACCATCACTTTGAACCTGTCTGCTCCCAGTCTCTCTCCCACTATTGTAACTTTAATCATGATCTTCTCCATCCTGGTTAATGTTTAGTTTTACAACTGGTTTCTCTATTCCAAGTTGGTGTCCACAACCACATAGTGGCTTATATGTTTGTTTTGCTTTTTATTTGTTTTGAAGTTAAAAGGAAGCCATTATTGGGTTTTAACAGCTCCGTTTATTCAAAACCACTCCGAAATTTACATAGAGAAAGGGTCGAAACTCATTCTAAACCAGTTTCCAATCAGGCTCATCTCACAGGGGACATCACAAAGCCTGTTCAGAGGCTGCTGGAAACTACAAGGGGAGCTGAGCACTTGGGGGACCCAGTCTGCCATTCCTTGTTTAGCTAAGACAGCTTGGCATTTGTTTGCTTTATACCTCATCATTTTAAAGTATTTTTATTGAAAGAAAGATGTGAAAATGTTAGAAAAACATCATTATAAAAATCACTTTCAAACAAGGACTTTTCGTCATTAAAAATTCAACACAATCCTGCTTACAAAAAAAATCATGATAAACATATCTGCAGAACCTCACCCAGACCCTCAGAATGTACCATTCCTCTGGAAATTATTTTTGTTCTCATTAGAATGTAGTTTACTCATCGACAAGTGCCGGGCCTGCTGCGTCTCCTCTGATGAGCATGTGAAGAAGACCCAGATACAAGTCAACTTCCTCATTAGATTATTCAATTAAAATTAATGTAAGCTTTATTCACTTGATAATTTTATTCTGAATAGAAAGTACAAACAGAAAATTTTCACAAATGCTTCCCAAACCAGGAGCAACTGGTTTCAGGGCTAAAATCCCACACGTGGTCCATGTGAGCTCATTTTTTGTGTTTTTCCCTTATTGCAGTATCAGTGGTTTGCTATTGTTTGTGTGTGTTTGTATATTGGAATGTTGGGTGTGAACAGAGCTGGGTTAGAAATATTGATTGTAGACAATATTGAGCTGGTTAGGGGGTTAGAATTTTTCACATGTCGTTCTTTCAGCTTACTGGGTTTTGTGGAAACGGCTTTGATTCTATGTACTGTCTCTGCTCATGTTAAAATGTAACAATGACACTTGAAACTGTGTCCCTCGGAATCAGTGGCATTTTTCTGAACTCTTCTATTCTTTTATGGGGTGTCCAGGGAAGCTGGCTGCACTTCGGGCATTCACACTCCCATCAATTAAGCACAGTACTCAATTTAAAATCTATTTGCTGTTCCACATCAGCTTTACAGTTTTGACTGAATATTTGCCCCAACACTTGGACCGCATAGTTTTTGACTCACCCTCTGCTAATAATAGCTGAGGTCTAAAAGAATTTTCTCATTTGTAATGTCTTCGGGCTAGTCCAGCCTTCAATCTTTCCATCTTTTATTAGGACAGAAAAGTCAGAGAAAAGAGATTCCCAAAGATAGCCAGTTTCTGGAGCCTGTGTTAGCTCAAGAGATGGGCTCCTTTCAGTCACCAGCACAGTGAATGCACCTTGTTTCTACGGCAACCGGCTGCGTTCAGTGAAGTCAATTCTACTATCTCTGACTGTCACTGGGGACTCTATTTTAGTAATTCTTTTCTAAATGAAGCATGCTGTATTTAGAACAGTCCCAGTCTGAGTCCTCCTATTTCCTAAATGTGCTACTTTCTGTTTTTAAGCAATTTTGAATACAGTTTTACCCATGAAACTCAAGAGAATTTTAAACCCCAACAGTAGAATTTTGTTAAAAGACCAAATATTCAGTGCAGTTGTACAAAACACTTTAAAATTGGATTGAAAATTCAAGATAAAGTCAATGTTTTATTGAACCAATAAAACAATGTACTGCAATTGGTTCCATGAAGCAATTCTACTAACCCTTACATCATTTTTAGAGGATCACACTGGCTGCCCCTTAATGATCGGATTTCTCGGTTGACTGAAATTTTCAGATAATTTTCGGAGTAAAAATTTAGGATTCTTTTTGGTAAGCACAAAACCAAAGGTAGGTAAGAAAGATTAGTAGATGATAAATTATTCCCAACATAAACATTTAATTGTATGATTAAGCTATATATTTTAAAATGTGGACAAACCATGAATATGAATTGTTTTTACATGAATGGTTGTTGAAGAGAAAGCAAATGGATGCTAATCAATGGATTTTATCATATTTAGTCTTTAGAAAATTATTTTTTGGGGGGTAATTACCCAGAAAAGGGTTTATTGCAGTGCTTCTCGACCTTCCTAATGCCGTGACCCTTTAATACAGCTCCTTTGGGTTGCGACCCACAGGTTGAGAACCGCTGGGTTATTGGGTCAGATGATAGTTTTATTTTAATTTCTTTAGGAACTTCCATATTATTTTTCACAATGGCTACAAAAATTTATATTCACACAAATGTATCCAAGAGTTTTCTTAACAGCCAAAGGAAACACCATCACAACTTAGTAAAGATATCTGCACCACCACATTCATTGAAAAATTATTCACAATAGCCAAATATGGAAAGAACTAAGTATCCGTGAATGGACAAATAAACAAAGACATTTTGAGAGATACATGTATGTGTGTCTATATTTATATGCTCATACACATGCATGAAAATGTAACGCAGTATTTTTCAGCCTTAAAAAAGGAAAGAGATCCTGTCATTTGCCATAACATGGATGGACCTGAGGTCATTATGCTAAGTGAAATATGACAGACACAGAAAGAAAAATATTGCATTGTCTCATTTATATGTATAATCTAAAAACAAAGAATAAAGTCAACTCAGAGAGAATAAAACAGTGGTTAGCAGGGGAGAATGGAGGAGGAAGTGGGAGACAGGGGTCAAAGATGCAGATTAGGAGATAGTCGGATGAGCAAGTCTAAAGGTTCAGACATGCAACATGAGGACTACCACTAGTCAAATCATATTATGTTCAGAATTTGCTAAAAGATAATATTTTAGGTGTTCTTGCCACACTCAAAAATAGGGTAACTATGTGAAATGATGTTAATTTGCTTGACCAGACCAGTGCATTGTTTATGTGTATAAAAACATCTTTTTATACGCATTAAATATAACAAAAATTTTAAAAATCCCAACTGCAATTTCTAATTCTCTAATCTCAGAATAGAGGTATGAAATTTATCAGCAATCTCTCTTTTTCGTTATTGTTACCACAAATGATTGTGATTTTTAATGCCGTAATTTTGTTATTCACTGTTTGGACATCTTAATGCCCAATTCTATCTGAATGCCTGCTTCAAAAAAAGTCATCAGGGAGGGGTTCCATGGTGTGAGAGTTAGCACTCTGGACTCTGAAAAAGTCATCAGATGTTTTTTTTTATTAGCAGAGTAGTGATTAGAGAGCAACTGAGTCTTGCAAATACAGATCCTCTACTTAGAAATTTAATTTTTTTTTTCTTTTTTTTTATTGTTGGGGATTCATTGAGGGTACAATAAGCCAGTTACACTGATTGCAATTGTTAGGTAAAGTCCCTCTTGCAATCATGTCTTGCCCCCATGAAGTGTGACACACACTAAGGCCCCACCCCCCTCCCTCCCTCCCTCTTTCTGCTTCCCCCCCCATAACCTTAATTGTCATTAATTGTCCTCATATCAAGATTGAATACATAGGATTCATGCTTCTCCATTCTTGTGATGCTTTACTAAGAATAATGTCTTCCACTTCCATCCAGGTTAATACGAAGGATGTAAAGTCTCCATTTTTTTTAATGGCTGAATAGTATTCCATGGTATACATATACCACAGCTTGTTAATCCATTCCTGGGTTGGTGGGCATTTAGGCTGTTTCCCATCATGGAGTTTATTTTTCATTAAATTTAATTTTAAAACATACTCAGTTAAAATATTTATCTTGAATACTGAGCTTTTTGAAAACTCTAAATTATTTTCCTCTTAGGAGTGCTAACTTGCCTCACTGATTACAACCTTGTTTATTTACAAGATTTCTTGAGAGATCTGACATAGTCACTTTGTAATATTTTAGAGCTTGTTGCTAAAAATGATGAATGAAAAATTTATGATTTCGTGAAAATACTTTTTGTAAACAGGTGAGTTAATTTTTTTAATTTTTAATTATTAAGGGCACAAAATAG
Source organism: Nycticebus coucang (assembly GCF_027406575.1). Taxonomy (NCBI): domain Eukaryota; kingdom Metazoa; phylum Chordata; class Mammalia; order Primates; family Lorisidae; genus Nycticebus; species Nycticebus coucang. The sequence goes on from NC_069802.1 coordinate 8,226,533, forward strand.
TTGCAAAGGTAATTTTTTTATTTCAGTCAACAACATTAAATTATTTATAATAATAAAAACAATAACACCACTTTTCTTTGGATGACCTCCTAGTAAAATGTGAAGTCAGTGTAAACAAATAATAATATAAATTGTCTTATATGAACTTTCTAAATATGTAAATTCGCATTATTTCATTATGATGCCTTGTCTTAAAAAGGACAGCTTTAGATACTTATGAGGCAGGGGAGATACCATGATCCGGAAGGTGGTTTTCTCAGGGCGATCCATTGCACTCTAGATGTGCTGACCCCTGCGATTTCCCCAAATGTGGGAAACTCGACTGCATAATTTATGGTAGTGGGGGACTATGTTCGTGCTTTCCCTTGAGAAAAAAAAAAGGAAAAACTTTAGTTGTATACAAGAATAAACATCTCAAAATGAATGAAAATGTAGATATTGAGTCAAATCAGACAGAAATATTTACAGAAGAAATGTTTATAAATGATTTGCTGTAATTAAACTTATAATATTTTCTAGTATGTTCTTCATTTTAAAAAGGAAATTTTTTTGCGTATTTAACCCGTCTTCCCCTAAGTGAAGCAGCAAAATTAAGGAAAGGGGAGCTTAATATATGATTAATATATCATGTATGTTTTGGATTTGTCCATTCTGGTGGGGTGATGGAGAAAGAAAAAAAACGCCAAATATATTACTGCAAATACTTCTTCATTAGATTTGAAGCTTTATATGTGTGGTTAGAAATAAATAATTACTGAGACCATGAGAAACACCCCTGTTCAATTTTATCATTCTACATATTATGTGATATCATTTTAATATTTCATACCATATGTTTCTTGTTTTTACTGGGTAATTCTTATATACATTTATATATTTGTAGCATTTTTAACTTTTGGTTGTATGTATTCAATATTTTACATCCATAGCTTCAAAGATATCACGGGTAATAATGAATGAGAAGAAAACATTTGTATGCAATAAAAGATAATAAAATTCTATTTCTCTAAGGTCGTGTTTGACATACTTAGTATTTGAGTCAATAGTAGGAAGTCATTTGAAATGACATCTTACAGGGGTATTTGTGAAACTTGGTAAATGTAGAATGTAAATGTTTTGGCACAGTAACTGAGATAATGCCAGGAAGGCTATGTTAACCATTGTGATGAAAATGTGTCAAATGGTCTATGAAGCGAGTGTATGATGCCCCATGATCATATCAATGTATACAGTTATGATTTAATAAAAAATAAAATAAAATAAAATAAAAAAGAAATGGAAGTGAGCTCACTACACCTGCGGTGCATCTTACTAGGGTATATGTGAAACTTAGTAAATGTGGAATGTAAATGTCTTAGCACACTAACTAGGAAAATGCCAGGAAGACTATGTTAACCAGTGTGATGGAAATGTGTCAAATGGTCTTTGAAACTAGTGAAACTATGGTGCCCCATGATCACATTAATGTACATAGCTATGATTTAATAAAAAAAAACGGAAGTGAGCCACCCACATCACAGCAAGTTCTTTCTCACCTGGTGGTTATGCTTTTATAGGAAATTACGAGCTCCTGTGCTTTTCTTCAATGCTAATGTGAGTGGAGGAATCAACTCATAGGGAACGTACTTCACAGCATGGTGTGCTACAGAAATAATGCAGGACACACAACAAGAAGAATTAGTAATTAAAATTAGGTATGCACTGATGATCACAGGGTGAATATGCATGTCTGCATTCTTACTGACATGCATCATTGAAGAAGCCCTGAGAAAAGTAAGAAAACTTGACGTCCTAATTCAGGGCTGGTGTTGTCTTCAGTGAGGATCTTATAACAAACTCTGACATGTGTGTGTGTGTCTGTGTGTGTGTGTGTGTGTGTTTCCCTTAGTTTTCATAGGAGAGAGAAATGAGTAATATCCTGATTGTTCCAGTGTGTGATGCCACTAAGGAAAAACCCATCACCCAGAATCAGTGTTGTAGTCTGAAAACTTGGTTACAACTGTTGCCACACAAACTCCTGGCACCTACAGGCCAAAGTGATGCCTCAGCAGAACTGCCAATCATTATAAAATTAAAATCTTTGGAGCTTGTCCTGGTGGTCAAGCCCAGTTAGTGTTAAATGTTCAAACATCCAAAATTGTCATTTCTTTTACACTGCCTTTTTAAATAGCCACCATAGATGTTGTGTGATCTCTCTCTCTCACTCTCTCTCGTTAATAAATAGCAGACCAATAATTTTATAATCATCATTTTATAATATTCATTCTTCCAAGGTTATATTCAGCCAACTCTTCAGATTCGCACCTGGTAAACAACATAAAATCGTCATCCATCTACTCATATGTATTTGTTGATTAACTAAAATTTGGAACTAAAAAACATTTAGGACTTTGCTTTTCCTACATGTTTTTAATAAATATTTATTGAGCACTTGTCTGGGAACTTATGTGGAAATATTTATAGAAGCCCTAAAAAAAATGTAAGAAAATGTGTGAAATGGAAACTAGCATGAAAATCTACTTATTTGGATATGACCATTATACACACATGTTCACATATAGAAACATGCAGGCATTCACATTTACACACACAAATAAAAATCGATAGTTTGCACTTTAAGTATCTCCTGAATTAAAAAAAAGCAATGGCCCACGTTTTACCATATAGAAATAACTAGTTTAAAATGAAATAGAAATAAAATGTATGTGTAATATTAACAATATATAAAATATTTAGTAAGAAAATAAGTGCCTACATGATGAAAATTATAAAATATTGTGAGAACTAAAATAAATTGAAAAATGATAGAATTTCAATTTTGATACGTGACATAACAAATGTATTACGCTTAAGATTGTGAATCTGTAAATTTACTGCCACCTCAATAATAAATCTATATATAGTTTTTTTCCAAAAGTAATGCGACACAATACCTATGTCAAACACATCACAAATTCTAAATGAATGATAAATGAAAGTAAAGTGATAAATGAAAATAAAGAGATAAAAAATGGCACATTATTCACAGCAAAACATAGTATTTGAAAATAATTTATGTAGCTAGAAACCACCTTCAAATGATAGAGAATGGAAATCCATCGGAATATTTTCATCCTATACACAAGACTTGAACCACAATATTCCTGAACTGATAAAGGAACTTCTTTTATAAAATAATATTGATAGTGATAGTCATTTATAAATAGAATAATTTCCCTCAATAGAAGAAAACTTAAAATTATATTTTTCCCTTGGTAGTTGATTGTTTGACATATGATAGGCAAATGTTGCCTTCCTAATAATTCACAACACGAGAATTTAAAACTTTTAAAAAAGAAATCTAATGTTCAGAATGTGATGAAACAAATCACTTTAAAAATAATAAGAAAAATAATATTTTCATCCTAAAATTGTTATTTTTATGTAAAGTCTAGTTTGACTTGTTTTCTGAACACTTAACTTTAATGGAAAATGAATTTTGAATATTGGAGAAGAGGAAATCATTCCAGTGATTACTTTCAAGGTTGTGATCACCATCATTAGTGGAGGCCACAGAAATTTGTGAGTGCAGCAAAGAAAGAAAATGAATTTGAACTTCGGGTGCATAACACGAAGGCTTCATGAAGGACCCTCCCTTTGAAAAACACTGGTGATGTTCTGCTCTATCTCCAATGTCCAGGAGTCAAAACATGTGCTGTTAACTGCTGCAAATGTCTCCTCCCCTTCCCTTGGATCTTGCTGGATGCCATGAGAAATGAGGGGGCAGAGGGACAGTTTCTATGCTTCAAGGAAACAGAATGAAAACAAAGAAATACCACTGCCTATACTCCACTTTGCTAGTAATATGTACCAAAAGTAATGGTCCATTAGCTTCCAAATGAAATTATTCCCAAATGGAGATATGTAGCATTTATATGGGGAATTATGTGATAAAATAAGTACTCAAGCAATAAAAGTAATCAGCTGGAGAGTTACTTTCAAGACTTACTGTACAATAGATAAAATATTAATATGAGCATGAAACAGAAAGGAAAAAATCTCTACAAAATATTTCTTTGTAACTAATATTTTCGGACATTCTGATCAATTTTAATTATGTATTTTTCTGGTATCTCTTGCCTCTTAAATGAGCTATCCAAAATATTAGCTAATCCTTTGGTATTGTAGGTTTTATTCAGCTTTCTTTAGAATATTATGAACCTGTACATTCAGCTAAATGATTCATGAACATTCAAAGAAGTAAAACTCAGAGTCATCATGGTGTAGGGGAGCTATGTTCCCAGATGTGAAAATATAACTTTTGTGATAGTCAAACACGGAGAAAGAATTTTGCTCACATATCTACATGAATGATTGTTCAATATGTGGAATGTTGAGAAATTTAAAAGCAAAGTCACAGACAGTTGACCCAATTCACTGTCAAAACATCTTCTCTTTTAGTTACAAACCATTAGTTCATGGTCATTTAGGGTGAGGCTAAGACTTCTCTTAACCACATCTTTTTTGGGCTATGAAATAAAATATTATGCACAAATATTTCTGCACAATTAGAGAAAATATTAAAAATATATGATATATATAAAATATAAAAATATTAAAATATATAATAAAAATTTATAAGATATATATGAGAAAATAATAAAAATATATAAGATATTATATATAAAATATTAAAAATATATAAGTACTCAGTCTGTGCAATTTTTTTATTAATAAAAGTAAAACCAGCTCCGTGCCCATAGCACAATGGTTACAGCACCAGCCACAATACACTGAGGGTGGCGGGTTTGAACCCAGCCCGGACCAGCTAATCAATTGCAACCATAAAAAAAAGTAGCCAGTGTTTTGGTGAACACCTATATAGTCCCCAGCTACTTGGGAGGCTGAAGCAAGAGAGTTGTTTAAGCCTAAGAGTTGGAGTTTGCTGTGAGCTGTGATACCACAGCACTCTACCGAGAGTGACATAGTAAGACTCTGTCTCAAAAGGAAAAAGAGTAAAACCCACTTTGGTAGAAAATAATAATGTGCTGAGCTTATTGGGATATTTAGTCACAGTTCATAAAGATGTTTATTTATAAATGAAAATTTTCATATGGAACGTGAAGAATCCAGAAGCTAAATAATCATATTGTGATAAATGTGAATATCCAGAGATTTTCAGTGGAAAAAAATCTATACAAAAAATATGTATAGTCAAATCCATTTAGAAAGTAAGGAATAGAAATATGGAACTTTCAACTTTTCCATATGAAAGAACTACTATATAAGATGATCTAATACATACTCACATAAGAGAAAAACTCAAATCAATTTAAGGTAGGGGGGCAGGGGAATGAGAGAGTGTGGAGAGGGGAGCAGAGAGGGGAACGGGGATTACAGTATCTGGCACACCTCCTGTGGGCAGGATGCAATTATAAGAGGGATTTTACCTAATAAATGCAAACAGTGTTACCTAATTCTTTGTATTCTCAATGAATCTGAAACAATAAAAAAAAAAAACTACTATATACATGTGACTAAAATTGTCCAAACATTAGTCTCACACTAAGCGAGCCGTGTACCAGACATTCTACACAGTGTAAACCCAAGGATGAATCCAATTTGATTCTTGTTGTCAAAGAGCAAAGGTAGAGTTAAAGCCGTATATTTTTCACATAACTGTATCTCACTTGGAAATATGTACATGCATATGTAAGTTATATATACAGAAAAACCTAGAAATACCACTTTTTGCCTATATCAGATAAAATATAAATATGTAAAGGGGAGATCAGCCTTAATTCTTGCTTTTCTTCTCTTTTCAATCTTCTGGCATGTAGTGAAACCAACAAAAGCTTCAACAGTAGAGGGGTTTCAACAGGTAAATAGGTGACCTGGAGGAGACGGACACAAATAGAATAAATATTGCACAGTGGGAATTAATGGAGATTGCAGTTCTTATGCAATGCCAGGCAAAAATAGAAGAGGCTTTAAAGTCCATTAGCAAAAGATTGCTATGAGTTTTATGCTGACTTTGTTTCATGAGTAAAGTAGTGAGGAGGCCAGGGAGATACAAGATGGGCTTGGCTTGGTCAGAATTCAGATCTAAACGCAGCGCCCCAAATTAGACACTCATTATTATTTTATTTCCATTATGGATTTCTAAATATATTGATTTCTTTTTATTATCCAGACCAAGGGTTGGGGGAGATTGAAATAGATGTAGTAAATTAAAAAAATAAATAAATCTTTTTTCCAAAATTTAGCCTGCGTTCCAATTCTAACTTAAAATTTCTTAATTATGTTTAGTTCAGCCAGCATTCAAATTATTTCATACTTGTTGAGATTCTATAAATTACCAATGGTAAACCTGAACTCTCCTGAGAGGCAGGTGAAGCCAGTTGTTAATATGCTTAAGAAATATTGATTTTCAGGGCAGAATAGAGAGATTTTCTTTTACCACTAATATAACAGCACATTCCATTTGTGTGCCAGGTGCAAAATATTGATTACATCCATAGTCTTTTTTAGATTATAAAGTTTTAAAAGTAAAATTCTATATTGGTTCCGTACATTACCAACCTAAACTACCAGCAGCAAGTACAGATTCAGAATCCTTAATCTTAAATACAAAATCTGAAATGCTCAAAAAATCTGAAACTTTTTGAGCACAGACGGGACAGCCCCAGCAGAAAATGCCACACTTCCCTTATGGGGGGGGTCACAGTCAAAATGCAGTGAAACTCTGTTTTCAGAAAAAGATTATTAAAACATATTCATAAAAATACTTTAGACTATTGTATAGGTGCATATGAAACATACACACAAAAGCATTTTAGGTTTGTACTTATGGCCCATCCCCAAATACATTAAGTATAGGCAAATATTTCTGAAATTACAGATGTGCCAAAATCTGAAATCTCAAATATTTTCTGGTTCCAAGCTTTCTTGATAAGGGATATTCAACCTATAATTTGATAAATAATGCTTCAATCATGACACAGACTAGTTTTTGGTAAGTTCCTACTAATCTGTGTTATTGATCTAGAATAATTCATTAAGTTATCAATTGAAATTAGATTTCACTAAGTAGTGTTATTTTATGTTCATAATAATGCCTTACATCTTAAATTGCATTATTGGTAAACATTAACCAGCTATTAATGGACTAACAGATATGTCTTTATATCCACACACTTTTATTTTATATACCTTCAAAATGATTACATTTAAATATATATAGATGCCCAGAAAAATAAATTACTATATTTAAGAAATAATGTAATTAAATCAAAAGAAAACAACTGGAAATATGACTGGCACAAAGCTTATTAATTGACTATGCCTTTATTTGATACAGTATTCTGGGGAGATTTGTTGGTGAAGAACATCTCTTGAATTTTCCTAAGACGAGTCAGAAGGTCGGGAGACACTGAATTGCATAGGTAAAGATTGATTCGCTGATCCTCTCATCCCTCTATCCATGCATCCATTCATTATTCAATCCTTCATCCATTTAGACATTTACTGAACACAAAGCTTCTGTCTGAGAATTGTATCTAAGTGTAAGCAGACTGTAATATAAACAAACATTATTGGTGCCTATTTATCTACGTAACAATGAGATCTTAAAAAGTACCCTCTATATTACTACATTGCATTCTATATACCATTATATAGATGAAAAGTATATTTTGAAATGTAAATATCAACATAGAATAGTCATTTGTGATTTTTTAATACAAGGCATATTAGTTTTTAATACAAAAAATGGCAGATCGAAGGGGAATATTCCCTAAAAAGGGCAAAGTACCTGTAGAAATGTTTTACCTTTAGGGGGTTCATGTATATTAGCCCAAGCATGATGAGTGGCGTAACACAAGTTAATTACTTAGAGCTCTGTAAGTCAAAGTCTGTTAGGGGTCTCACTCATCTAATGCTGAAAAGTCAGGAGGCTGCATTTCATTTTGAAAGCATTAGGTACATCTCTATTTCCTTCTTTTTCCAGATTCTAGAAACCTCCTACATTCCTTGTCCTGTTTTCCTTTTTTATATATGGAAAACTAGCAGCCCGGCCTCTCCCTGACTATTCTTCTAGCTCTATCTGTCTGACCACGGCTTGCTTTTAACAGGTCCTCAGCTTTCAATGGCTTTTGTGACTAAATTGGGCCCACATAAATAATCCAGGATCTGTTCCTTATCACAAGGTCAGTAAACTCAATCACGTCTTCAAATCCTAGTTGCCATCCAAGGTAACATAGTCACAAGAGCCAAGGATGAGTATGTGGAGCTCTCCGAGGAAGGATGTATTCTGCCTCCCATGGGGGACAGTACAGAAGAATTGGAGCAACGGCTCAGTATTTGAAGAAACAGTCATGTTCATCCAGACCTGGAAGACTCGTGGCCACCAGAGAAGAGGCTCAAGGAAAGACGGAAGACTTCTTTGCACTCCTGAAGGTGGGTAAATAGAATCTATCAGACTTTAACATCTGTTTCTGCATAAGCCTTCAGATATGATCTGAACAATCTGTCATGAGTGTGGTTATGAATACAAACCAACTTTATCTTCAAAATTTAACATCTCATAAAATTGATGTCTATCTGAGGAAAAAAAATGTTTTACTCAAAACAAGGGAGAAGCCATTTCTTTGCATTGGAAGCTTGAATTTAAAAAAAAAATAATAATTTATTTATATATGCCATGAATTTTCCAAAAGTGCCGGAACAGGCATTGACAATTCTTACCCTCTGCAGATTGTTTTAGAAGTGTGTGCATGCCATGTAAGCCAGCAGTGTCTCTTCCCAATGTTGTAAGGAATGCATGTCCCAACTCCAGTCTGCCATGTTTAGAAGGGAAAGTTACACACACAATTCTAGGAGTTTCCATTTATATGAACCTTGTAAGTTTGTGTACTTCACTGCCATAATATGTATTCTGGTAAATGACCATAATGTATTTCAAGTTGTAATATTATGCTTTACCAATATTTTTTTTCACAGAGAAAGGGGAGATGTGTCTAAATTCAAAAGCATGATATCGACTATCAAAATCTCTGCCACAAACCATCATTCTTGCATTTAAAATGCTTTACTTTTAGTTCAACTGTAAATTATTAAATGTACAAGGCAGCAGAAATTTGGAAAATATTTTTTTTAGAAGAGGAACATTTTATTATATCCTTTATGTTACAAAGACCTAAGAAACAATTTTCTGTATACCATTATTGCCATATACTTTTTATCTTGTGTACAATTTCCTGCAAGTATAAAATTTGTGCTCCTCAGCTCTAGCCCCTACACACCCGAGCTTTTTTCTTACCTACAAAGGTCAGGAGCTGCTGATCTTCGCAGCAGGTTTTGGCACCACTCCTCAGGCCTGATATTCTCAGCAATGGACTTTAGGAAATGCTACTCATTTACTTTCTAGAGCAAGGGCCTCACAGAAGGGCTGGTCTTGCTCAGGGTCTCACAGCTGATGAGGATTTCCAAGGCCATGTGAACAACTTCTAAGAAAAGCCATTAAGCATCTATCAAGTTACTTGAAATCAGGAAATGTAAGACACTCATATTAATTCTTAAAGATGAAAAACTAAATAAATATTATGGATAAAATATGTATCAAGGATTAAATTATGTAAAAATCACTAATCTAGAAACTAAAGACTATTTAGAAATTACTTAGATCATAGTCACATGGTCATACTAGAAATCAAGTTTCTAAATCTAAATTCATGTGATGTGTGACAGGTTACCACAGATGACATTCTGTTTCTGTGTGTTTCACTGTGGAGAAACACATTTTTGGACTTGGCACTCAGTTGAACTGCCTTGGGGAGAGCTTGAGCAGGAGTGCGGAGAACTTTGGGCATTGTCTAGGGCCACAGAAAGTTGAGTCAGAACAACGTCATAGAGGTGCAGAAGTTAAAGTTTCGCAGAAGCTTTCAAGTTTTTGAAAAAAATAATACACTCCTGGGCGTCGCCTGTGGCTCAAAGGAGTAGGGCGTCAGCCCCATATATCAGAAGTGGCAGGTTCAAACTCAGCTTGGGCCAAAAACTGCAAAAAAAAAAAAAAAGAAATATACTCCTTTTGGGAGTTGGAGCAAGATGGTGGCCCAGTAACAGCTTCCCTGTAACTGGGCACCATGAGTCTGGGGAGATAAGACTCCAGGTATCTCTGGCTGGTGGGATCTGCCTATAATCATCCCTTTGAGGATACAGGGAGTCAGTAAGGGACTTCTAGACCCCAGGAGGAGGACAAAAACAGTGGAAAACTGGCAAGTGGTTGTGTGTGTTCGATCAACCTAATCCCGCTGGCAGCCGTAAGTACAAGCAGCAGTGAGACTGCAAACCGGAAAGGCCTTACCTGTAACTGTTTCAGTATTTTTGGACTTGGCACTCAGTTGAACTGCCTTGGGGAGAGCTTGAGCAGGAGTGCGGAGGACTTTGGGCATTGTCTAGGGCCCCAGACTGAGCCGCTGAGCCAGTCGGAGCTAATAGTGTTCAGCTGTGGGCTGTAGGGAGCCATTGTGAGAGAACTGTGCCGGCAAGCTCTGCCCTCAGGGTTGCAGAGCAAGGATAGGCGGGAGCTAGAAACCAAGTGACTGAGCAGCCTAAAGGCGGGGACTGAGCTGCCTTATAGCCTTAACCCTCAGGGGAAGAGTAAGACTGGTGTTGGCATGCTGGAGCCTTGGACTGTTGCCCTGGGTAGAGTGCCGTGGCATCACAGCTCATAGCAATCTCAAACTCCTGGGCTTGGTGCTGCCCAGACCTCCATAAAAGCTGCAACATGACCCCTGACCCGCGACCTGTGCCCGCCGGGCCTCCACATGCCCTGACCAGGAATTGCAGGAGCCACGCAACCCTGTGTCCTCCCTCTTGTACACTCCCTGCCTCCACACCAGCCTGCTCATCTGGCCAAGGACTCTGGTAGCCAGGTGCCCTCAAGAGCCCTCCCTGCCTCTGCGCAGAGCCCTTCTCCTGGCCAGAGACGGCTGGAGCCTTGGGGTCTCTGTGCCAAACTCACTGGGCACCAGGCAGTCTCAGAACCATGTGCACCACCACCTGCCCTGTTGCTGGATCCAGGTGTGTCACACTCTGGAGCTACTTCCACAACCAGAACTCCCTGGCTGGGGAAGCCTCAGAGAAACTACACAGGGTCACTCCCTACAAAAATCCAGCAACAATAGAGTGATCTCGCTGGGGTCTAATCTTGGAGAGACACCTCCCCAACTCTGAGGACGGCCAGAGGCAACAATGAAAAACAATCATGAGGTGAAATCAACAGAAAAACTCTGGCAATATGAATAATCAGAGTAGATCAACTCCCCCAAGTATCAATAGGGCAGACACAGCACAAGATCCCATGCACAAACAAATAGCTGAGATGCCAGAAATTGAACTCAGAATCTGGATGGCAAATAAGATCGAATTAGAATTCCAAACAGTAACCCAAAAGATATCTTCATTCTTTCAATGAATTCAAAGAAAAAATGACCAAAGATTTTGACACATTGAGACAAGAAGTTGCAGCCCTCAAAGATCTGAGAAACACAATCGAATCCTTCAGTAACAAAATGGAGCAAGCAGAAGAAAGGACTTCAGACATTGAAGACAAAGCTTTCGAATTATCCCAAACTGTCAAAGAGGAAGAGAAATGGAGGGCAAAAACAGATCACTCTCTCAGAGAGCTCTGGGATGATTCAAAGAAAACCAATTTTTGTCTTATAGGGATCCCCGAAAGTGATGAAGTGGCTTCAAAAGGCACAGAGTCTCTTATCCATAAGATTATGAAAGAGAACTTTCCAGACATGCCAAGAGATTCTGAAATTCAGATAGCAGTTTCAGAACTCCAGCACAACCCAACCAAAATAAGACATCCCCCAGACACATCATAATCAATTTCATTAAAGTTATTATGAAGGAGAAAATTCTGAAAGCAGCTAGATGAAAGAAAACCATCACCTACAAAGGCAAGAATATTAGAATAACTGCAGATCTCTCTGCTGAAACCTTTCAAGCTAGAAGAGGATGGTCATTGACTTTTAATCTCCTAAAACAAAATAACTTTCAACCCAGAATACTGTACCCAGCTAAACTGAGTTTTATTTATGATGGAGAAATTAAATACTTAAACTACATTCACATGTTGAAGAAATTTGCCATAAATAAGCCAGCTCTCCAGAATATTCTAAGATCTATCCTCCATAAAGACCAGCGTAATCCTCCACCACAAAAGTAAGCCCACCCAGAAAATTTTGATCAAATTACAACTTCCACAGTCGCAAAAGGATTAAAAATGTCCACTGGACTCTCAAAAGGCTTATCAATATTCTCAATTAATGCGAATGGTTTAAATTGTCCTCTAAAGAAGCACAGGTTGATGGACTGGATACAAAAACTTAAGCCAGATATCTGCTGCATACAAGAATCACATCTTACATTAAAAGACAAATATAGACTCAAGGTGAAGCGATAGTCATCTATACTCCAGGCAAATGGAAAGCAGAAAAAAGCAGGCGTTGCAATCCTATTTGCAGATACAATAGGCTTGAAACCAACTGAAATAAGGAAGGATAAGGATGGGCACTTCATAATTGATAAAGGTAATACTCAATATGATGAAATTTCAATTATTAATATGTATGCACCCACACAGAATGCAACTCATTTTATAAGACAAACTCTAACAGACATGAGCAACTTGATTTCCTCCAGTTCCATAGTAGTTAGAGATTTTAACAACCATTTAGCAGTGCTGGATAGATCCTCCAAAAAGAAGCTAAGGAAAGAAATCTTAGATTTAAACTTAACCATTCAACATCTGGACTTAACAGACATCTACAGAACATTTCATCCCAACAAAACTGAATACACATTCTTCTCATCAGCCCACAGAACATACTCCAAAATTGACCACATCCTACGTAACAAAAATCTAACCTCAGCAAATTTAAAAAAATAGAAATTATTCCTTGCATCTTCTCAGACCATCATGGAATAAAAGTTGAACTCAATGACAACAGGAACCTGCATAACCATACAAAAATATGGAAGCTAAAAAACCTTATGCTGAAGGATAGATGTGTTATACACGAGATTAAGAAGGAAATTGCCACATTTTTAGAACAAAATAACATAAAGACAGGAATTACCAGAACCTCTGGGATACTACAAAGGTGGTCATAAGAGGAAAATTTATAGCACTGCAAGCCTTCCTCAAGAAAACAGAAAGGGAGGAAGTTAATAACTTAATGGGATATCTCAAGCAACTGAAGAAGGAAGAACACTCCAACTCCAAACCCAGCAGAAGAAAAGAAATAACCAAAATCAGAGCAGAATTAAATGAAGTTGAAAACAAAAGAATTATACAACAGATCAATAAATCCAAAAGTTGTTTTTTAAAAAGATCAATAAAATAGATAAACCTTTTGCCAACCTAACCAGGAAAAAAAGAGTAAAATCTCTAATTTCATCAATCAGAAATGGTAATGATGAAATAACAACAGACCCTTCAGAAATTCAAATAATCCTTAACGAATACTATAAGAAAATCTACTCTCACAAAGATGAAAATCTGAAAGAAATCGACCAATACCTGGAAGTACGTCACCTACCAAGACTTAGCCAGAATGAAGTGGAAATGTTGAACAGGCCTATATCAAGTTCTGAAACAGCATCAAATATACAAAATCTCCCCAAAAAGAAAACCCCAGCCCAGATGGCTTTACGTCAGAATTTTACCAAAGCTTTAAAGAAGAACTAGCACCTAAATTACTAAACCTCTTCCCAAATATAGAAAAAGAAGGAATATTACCCAACACATTCTATGAACAAACACCACCTTGATCCCGAAACCAGGGAAAGACCCAACAAGAAAAGTATATTATAGACTAATATTATTAACGAATATTTATGCTAAAATATTCAATAAGATCCTAAAAAACAGAATCAAACAACACATCAAAAAAATTATACACCATGACCAAATGGGATTTATCCCAGGCTCTCAAAGCTGGTTCAATATACGTACATCTATAAATGTAATTAGCACATCAACTAAAAAATAAGGACCATATGATTCTTTCAATTGATGCAGAAAAAGATTTTGATAAGGGACATTTCTTAAACAAATAGAGGTCATCTACAGCAAACCCTCAGCCAATATCATATTGACTAGAGTTAAATTGAAATAATTTCCACTTAGATCAGGAACCAGGTGAGGTTGCCCATTGTCTCCATTGCTCTTTAACATTGTAATGGAAGTTTTAGCCATTGCAATTAGGGAAGAAAAGGCAATCCAGGGTATACACATAGGGTCAGAAGAGATCAAACTTTCACTCTTCACTGATGACATGATCGTATATCTAGAAAACACTAGGGATTCTACTACAAAACTTTTAGAAGTGATCAAGGAATATAGCAATGTCTCAGGCTACAAAATCAACACCCATATATCTTTAGCCTTTATATATACCAACAATAACCAAGCCAAAAAAACAGTCAAGGACTCTATTCCTTTCACAGTAGTGCCAAAGTAGATGAAATATTTGGGAGTATACTGAACAAAGGATGTGAAAGATCTCTACAAAGAGAACTATGAAACTCTAAGAAAATAAATAGCTGAAGATGTTAACAAATGGAAAAACATACCATTGTCACGGCTTGGAAGAATCAACACTGTTAAAATGTCTATACTACCCAAAGCAATATATAATTTTAATGCAATTCCTATTAAATCTCCATTGTCATACTTTAAAGATCTTGAAAAAATAGTACTTCATTTTATATGGAATCAGAAAAAACCTCAAATAGCCAAAATACTACTCAGAAATAAAAACATAGCAGGAGGAATCACACTACCAGACCTGAGACTGTATTATAAATTGATAGTCATCAAAACAGCATGGTATTGGCACAAAAACAGAGAGGTAGATGTCTAGAACAGAATAGAGAACCAAGAGATGAATCCAGCTACTTACCGTTCTTTGATCTTTGACAAGCCAATTAAAAACATTCAGTGGGGAAAAGATTCCCTATTTAACAAATGGTGCTGGGTGAACTGGCTGGCAACCTGTAGAAGATTGAAACTGGACCCACACCTTTCACCATTAACTAAGATAGACTCTCACTGGATAAAAGATTTAAACTTAAGACATGAAACTATAAAAATACTTGAAGAAAGTGCAGGGAAAACTCTTGAAGGAATCGGCCTAGGTGAATATCTTATGAGGAGTACTCCCTAGGCAATTGAAGCAGTATCAAAAATATATTACTGGGACCTGATCAAACTAAAAAGCTTCTGCACAGCCAAGAACATAATAAGTAAAGCAAGCAGACAGCCCTCAGAATGGGAGAAAATATTTGCAGGTTATACCTCTGATAAAGGTCTAATAACCAGAATCCACAGACAACTCAAACGTATTAGCAAGAAAAGAACACGTGATCCCATCTCAGGGTAGGCAAGGGACTTGAAGAGAAACTTCTCTAAAGAAGACAGATGCATGATCTACAAACACATGAAAAAAAGCTCATCATCCTTAATCATCAGAGAAATGCAAATCAAAACTACTTTGAGATATCACCTAACCCCAGTAAGAGTAGCACACATAAAAAAATCCCAAAACCAGAGATGTTGGCGTGGATGTGGAGAAAAGGGCACACTTCTACACTGCTGGTGGGAATGCACACTAATACGTTCCTTCTGGAAGGATGTTTGGAGAATACTTAGAGACCTAAAAATAGACCTGCCATTCGATCCTATAATTCCTTTACTAGGTTTATACCCAGAAGACCAAAAATCACAATATAACAAAGACATCTGTACCAGAATGTTTATTGCAGCTCAATTCATAATTGCTAAGTCATGGAAGAAGCCAAAGTGCCCATCGACATGGAATACATAATATTCCAAGTATACCATGGAATATTATGCAGCCTTAAAGAAAGATGGAGACTTTACCTCTTTCATGTTTACATGGATGGAGCTGGAACATATTCTTCTTAGCAAAGTATCTCAGGAATGGAAGAAAAATTATCCAATGTACTCAGCCCTACTATGAAGCTAAATTATAGTTTTCACATGAAGGCTATAACTGAACTATAGCACAAGACTGTGAGGAAAGGGCCAGGGAAGGGGAAGGGAGTGGGGAGTTTAGGGTGGAGGGAGGGTAATGGGTGGGGCCACACCTATGGTGCATCCTAGAATGGGTACAGGTGAAACTTACTGAAGGCAGAATACAAATGTCTACATACCATAAGTAAGAAAATGCCAGGAAGGCTACATTGAACAGTTCGATGAGAATATTTCAGATTATATATGAAACCAACACATTGTACTCCTTGATTGCACTAACGTACACAGCTATTAGTTAACAATAAAAATAAATAATAAATAAAAGAAATATACTCCTTTCAACTGATGATAGAAATTTATACCAATAAACAAACGAAGCTGGTATGACAGAATGACAATAAAAATATGTGGCTTGGACTACTCTTGTGAAAACAGTATCTTTAAAAAAAATTTTTTTTTCAAGAGGTTTTAAATCATTCACCAAGTATCTGCTTCTCTGCCTTTGATCACAATTCTTCAGGCTTCCGTCTTTTCTATTAATATCAGTAGAAATCATCATCCTGGTCTCATTGCCATATCTCCTTTCTCTACTCCACTAAGGAGTGAAAAGCTAGTGCTCGGTGTTCAGATGGGATAAATCTATCAATAATACTGAAAGAGGTTAAGTATTATGCCTCTCATGGCCTCTTTACTGTGACCAGGGGCAGACAAGAAAGGGAGGAGATGGGAGAGAGTGAGAGGAAAGGGGAGAGAGTGAGAGGAGAGGGGAGAAAGTGAGAGAGGAAAGGGAATCTCTAACTTTTGAAAGGGATGGTGGGGAAAGACAAAGCAAGCCTATTTCAGTCCTCGGAATACATGTGTCCTCTGATCTAACTTCTATGTGATCTCAGAGTCACAAACCTTATTTTCTAATTGAGCTCTTACTCTTGGCTACTGGATGAGAATATCCTCAGATTATCCACTATCCAGCTCCTTCTTATGATGTTTACTCGAGTTCTCTAGTTTTCCTCCACTTGCATTCAAGGACAAACCTGTGCCTTTATTTATTAAGTACATCCCATAGTGTCTCACTTATTCAATATCACTGCTCCAGAAATTTTCTCTGCTTTATCTATATAGTTATCTTTCATATTTTACTTTATTAGTTTCATCATTTTACAAATCTCTGTTGTCTATCCATTCTTAAAAAGAACATGTCACAAATCAACAAATATTCTCATGACGCTGTTCTCCGCTTTTGCTCAACAATCATTGCCCCCTTTCTGGGTTCACCACCACAGCTAAATTTCACAAGTGAATTGTTCATATTCATATTTATACTTTCCAGTTCTTCCTTTTTATTTATAATGAAACTGCTCCATCGAGGCTGACTGTTCACACTATCGAAAGTGGTCCAGTCAATGGTTCCAATGATCTCACATTGCAGAATGAAAAGGACAACACTCAGTCCTCATGTTGAGAAATCTATCAAGAGTATTTGAAACTATTTATCATTCCTGACATTTATTTATTTATTTATTATTTTTATTTTTAATTGATAAACACAACTTATGTGCTAATGAGGTATGCATACATTGTGCAATGGTTAAATCAAGCTAATTAACATATATGTTACTCATATACTCACCACTGGAAGAAGAGAGTAGAATGTGTTACTAGGGCTGAGGAAGGTGGTAGGACTGGGGAGATGTTTGTCAGAAGATAAAAAATTACAATCTGACAGGCATAATAAGTTCAAGAAATTAATTGTACAAGGTACAACATGGTAACTACAGTTAACTAAGTATTGTATCCTTGAAAATTGCTAAATTAAAGATCAGAGAATTGATGTTTAAGTGTTTTCAGCACTCTTTCCCCACCTTCTAGTCCTGTCTTTGAATACCATAGTTTTCTACATGTCCTACCCATGGCTCTTTTCGAGTCTCCTTTGATATTTTTTCTTTACCTTTCATTCTTTTTATGTTGTACTATACTAAAGTGGTCATCAGAATCTTCTTTGTTCCACATAGTCTCTTATCAAAGTTAATATTCAATTCTATGTTTTCTAATACCAGTACTTGATGATACTTCAAAAATAAATATCACAGCTAGACATGTTTTGTGAATAGAGACTTGCTAATCCAACTAACTACTCAATTGTGCATCTGAATGTCTAACAGAAATTTCAGACTTAACATGAATAAAAATGTACTCATGATATTTTCTTCAAAAATAAACTCTCCCATTTTAGAGATTTTATACGAGTTTCTGATTTCTCAGGAAGAAGAATTTTAGGTCACCCTTCATTCTTAAATTCAAACAATTAACAAATTGCAATGGCACTTATCAATTCAAAACATTCACCTGCTATTGAAGCTGGTGTTATAAAAGTCAAATTAAAAGTCTTTTTTTGATTATTATTGTTGGGGATACATTGAGGGTACAATAACCCAGGTTACACTCATTGCATTTGTTAAGTAAAGTCCCTCTTGCAATACTGTCTTGCCCCCAAAAGGTGTGGCACATACCAAGGCCCCACCCCCTTCCCTCCTTCCCTTTCTGCTCTTCCTTTCCCCACCCCTCCCTCCTTCTTTCTTTCTCTGCTCTCCTCTTCCCCCACCCCCACCATGACCTTAATTGTCATCAATTGTCTTCATATCAAAATTGAGTACATAGGATTCATGCTTCTCCATTCTTGTGATGCTTTACTAAGAATAATGTCTTCCACTTCCATCCAGGTTAATACGAAGGATGTAAAGTCTCCATTTTTTTAATAGCTGAATAGTATTCCATGGTGTACATATACCACAGCTTGTTAACCCATTCCTGGGTTGGTGGGCATTTAGGCTGTTTCCACATTTTGGCGATTGTAAATTGAGCTGCAATAAACAGTCTAGTACAAGTGTCCTTATGATAAAAGGATTTTTTTCCTTCTGGGTAGATGCCCAGTAATGGGATTGCAGGATCAAATGGGAGGTCTAGCTTGAGTCTTTGAGGTTTCTTCATACTTCCTTCCAAAAAGGTTGTACTAGTTTGCAATCCCACCAGCAGTGTAAAAGTGTTCCCTTCTCTCCACATCAATGCCAGCATCTGCAGTTTTGGGATTTTGTGAAGTAGGCCATTCTCGCTGGGGTTAGATAGTATCTCAGGGTGGTTCTGATTTGAATTTTTCTTTTCTTTTCTTTTCTTTTTTTTTGGCATTTTTATTTTATTTCATTGTTTATTTTTTATTTCTTTACTTTTTTTTTTTGTTGTTGTTGAGACAGGGTCCCACCCTATGCCCCTGAGCAGAGTGCAGTGGGTGTGGTAGCTCACCACAACCTCAGACTCGGGCTGTGGGCACCCCGCTGCCTCAGCCTCCGGAAGCCGCTGGGATTACAGGGGCTCGCCGCAGTGCCCGGCTGGGTTTTTCCATTTTTTTCAAGAGTCGGGGTCTCACTGTCACTCAGGCGAGTCACAAACTCCTGAGCTAAAGCGATTCTCCCTCCTCAGCCTCCTACAGTGCTGGGATTACAGGCGTGAGCCTAATAGATAGGGATGATGAACATTTTTTCATGTGTTTGTTAGCCATTCCTCTTTCTTCTTTAGAGAAGGTTCTATTCACGTCTCTTGCCCATTGATACATAGGGTTGTTGGCTTTTTTCATGTGGAGTAATTTGAGTTCTCTATAGATCCTAGTTATTAAGCTTTTGTCTGATTCAAAATATGCAAATATCCTTTCCCATTGTGTAGTCTGTCTCTTTGCTTTGGTTGTTGTCTCCTTAGCTGTACAGAAGCTTTTCAGTTTAATGAAGTTCCATTTGATTATTTTTGTTGTTGCAATTGCCATGGCATTCTTCTTCATGAAGTCTTTCCCCAGGCCAATATCTTCCAGTGCTTTTCCTATGCTTTCTTTGAAGATTTTTATTGTTTCATGCCTTAAATTTAAGTTCTTTATCCATCTTGAATCAATTTTTGTGAGTGGGGAAAGTTGTGGGTCCAGTTTCAGGCTTTTGCATGTGGATATCCAGTTCCCCCAATACCATTTATTGAAAAGGGAGTCTTTCCCTCAAGGTATGTTCTTGTTTGGTTTATCAAAGATTAGGTGGTTGTAAGATGTTAGTTTCATTTCCTGGTTTTCTATTCGATTTCAAGTGTCTACGTCTCTATTTTTGTGCCAGTACCATGCTGTCTTGACCACTATGGCTTTGTAATGCAGACTAAAATCTGGTATGCTGATGCACCCAGCTTTATTTTTATTACTAAGAACTGCCTTAGCTATACGGGTTTTTTTTCTGGTTCCATTCAAAACACAGAATCATTTTTTCCAAATCTTCAAAGTACGATGTTGGTATTTTAATAGGAATGGCATTGAATAGGTAGATTACTTTGGAAAGTATAGAAATTTTAACAATGTTGATTTTTCCCAGCCATGAACATGGTACGGGAAATTTGCTAATATTTGTTAATATCCCCTGCTATTTTCTGAGAATTTCATAATTTTCTTTATAGAGGTCCTTCAATGCCTTCATTAGGTATGTTCCCAGGTATTTCATTTTCTTTCAAACTATGGTGGAGGGAGTTGAGTCCTTAATTAGCTTCTCATCTTGACTGTTATTGGCATATACAAAGGCTACTGACTTGTGGACATTGATTTTATATCCTGAAACATTACTGTATTTTTTGATGACTTCTAGGAGTCTTGTGGTTGAGTCTTTGGGATTCTCTAAGTATAAGATCATGTCATCAGCAAAGAGGGAGAGTTTGACCTCTTCTGCTCCCATTTGGAGTCCCTTTATTTCCTTGTCTTGCCTAATTGTATTGGCTAGAACTTCCAGCACTAAGTTGAATAGTAAAGGGGACAGAGGACAACCTTGTCTGGTTCCAGTTCTAAGAAGAAAAGCTTTCAGTTGTACTCCATTCAGTAAAATATTAGCTGTGGGTTTGCCATAGATAGCTTCAATCAGTTTTAGAAATGTGCCATCTATGCCTATACTCTTCAGTGTTCTAATTAGAAAAGGATGCTGGATTTTATCAAATGCTTTTTCTGCATCTATCATCATGTGATCTTTATTTTTGCCTCTGTTAATATGGTGGATAATGTTTATGGACTTGCGTATGTTAAACCAGCCTTGCATCCCTGGGATGAAGCCTACTTGATCATGATGAATGACTTTTTTGATGATAAGCTGTAATCTATTGGCTAGGATTTTGTTGAGAATTTTTGCATCTATGTTCATGAGTGAGATTAGTCTGAAATTCTCCTTTTTGTTTGGGTCTTTTCCTGATTTTGGTATCAGGGTGATGTTTGCTTCATAGCACATGTTGGGGGAAGATTCCTTCCTCCTCAATTTTTTGGAATAATTTCTGCAGTACAGGAATAAACTCTTCCTTGAAGGTTTGATAGAATTCTGGTGTAAAGTAATCTGGACCATTGCATTTTTTGATTGGTAGCTTTTTTATTGTTTCTTTAATCTCAGTGCTTGAAATTGATCTTTTCAGAAGCTCTATTTCTTCCTGGCTAAGTCTAGGGAGAGGGTGTGATTCCAAATATTGATCTATTTCCTTCACTTTGTCAAATTTCTGGGCATAGAGTTTCTGGTAGTATTCATAGATAATCTCTTGTATCTCTGTGGGATCAGTTGTTATTTCCCCTTTATCATTTCTGATTGAGGTTACTTGAGATTTTACTTTTCTATTTCTAGTATGTCTGGCCATTGGTTTATCTATTTTATTTAGTTTTTCAAATAACCAACTCCTTGTTTCATTAATTTTCTGAATGATTCTTCTGTTTTCAATTTCATTGATCTGTGATTTGATTTTGAATATTTATTTTCTTATACTGGGTTTAGGCTTAGATTGCTTTGCCTTTTCCAATTCCATAAGATGGCTTGTGAGTCTGTTGATGCTCTCTCTTTCTGTTTTTCGAATGTAGGCATCTAAAGCCATAAATTTTTCTCTCAAAACTGTTTTTGCAGTATCCCACAGGTTTTGGTAGCTTGTATCTTCATTGTCGTTATGCTCCAGGAAGTTGATAATTTCCTGTTTTATTTCTTCTTGCACCCATCTGTCATTCAACAGAAGATTTAATTTCCATGCCTTTGTGTGGGGTCAAACATTTTTTTAGGGTTGAGTTCCATCTTTAGTGCCTTATGGTCTGAGAAGATACAAGGTAAAATTTCACTTCTTTTGATTCTGTTGATATTTGTTTTGTGTCCCAGGATATGATCAATTTTGGAGAATGTTACATGGGGTGATGAGAAGAATGTATATTCTTTATCTTTGGGATGGAGAGTTCCATACGTGTCTATCAACCACAGTTGTTCTAGGGTCTCATTTAAATCTCTTATATCTTTGTTTAATTTCTGTTTAGAGGCTCTGTCTAGCTCTCTAAGAGGAGTGTTAAAGTCCCCTGTTATTATGGTATTATCAGATATCATATTGCTCAGACTGAGTAAGGTCTGTTTCAAGAATCTGAAAGCACTGAAATTGGGTGCATAAATACTTAGATTGAAACATCTTCTTGTTGTATTTTTCCCTTGACCAATATAAAGTGACCATCTTGTCTTTTTTGACTTTAGTTGCTTTAAATCCACATGTATCTGAAAATAATATCGTAACTCCTCTTTTCTTCTGAATTCCATTTGCCTGAAAAATTGTCTTCCAACCCTTAACTACGAGTTTTAATTTGTCAATGGAAGCCAGGTGTGTTTCTTGCAGACAGTAAATGGATGGCTTGTGTGTTTTAAGCCAGTCAGCCAATCTATGTCTCTTCAGTGGGGAATTCAAGCCATTAACATTTATTGAGATAATTGATAAGTGTGGTAGTATTCTATTCAGCTTATTTTGTGAGAGTCTATTACTTAGTTTTTTTTTTATCTTTTGCATCAGTGTGTAAGTTAGGTTCTGTCCTTTAACTTCTGAGTTCTTCCTTTGCTTCTGATCCATTGTGATGGTCAGTGTGTAGAACAGGTTGAAGTATTTCCTGTAGAGCTGGTCTTTTTGTGGCAAATTTCCTCAATGTTTGTATATCTGTAAATGATTTGATTTCTCCATCAATTTTAAAGCTTAGCTTAGCAGGGTGTAGAATTCTGGGCTGGAGATTGTTCTGTTTAAGTAGATTATAGGTAGGTTACCATTGTCTTCTTGCTTAGAAAGTTTCATTAGAGAAGTCTGTGGTCACTCTGATGGATTTGCCCCTGTAGGTCAACTGGCGCTTACTCCTGGCAGCTTGCAGAATCTTTTCTTTTGTCGTGACTTTGGACAGGTTCATCACAATTTGTCTTGGAGAAGCTCGTTTAGAGTTGAGGTGACCTGGGGTCCGATATCCCTCTGAAAGCAGTGTGTCAGAATCTTTAATGATATTTGGGAAATTTTCATTTATAATATTCTCTAGTATGCTTCCATTCCTCTAGGGCATTCTTCTTCCCCTTCTGGGATTCCAATAACTCATATGTTTTAGCACTTTATAAAGTCCCATAATTCTGACAGTGAACGTTCTGCTTTCTCTCTCTTCTTTTCTGCCTCTTTAACTATATGAGTTATCTCAAGAACTTTGACCTCTATCTCTGAAATTCTTTCTTCTGGATGGTCTAACCTGTTGCTGATACTTTCCATTGCATCTTTAAGTTCCCTGACTGCTTCAGTTCCTTCAGCTCTGCTATATACTTTCTATATTCTTCATATCATTCATATCTTATTTGATTCTGTTTTTGGATTTCTTTTCAGTTATTTTCCACTTTATTAGCAGTTTCCTTCATTGTTTCCATCATTTCCTTCACTGTTTTCATCATGTGTATTCCAAATTCCCTTTCTGTCATTCCTAACATTTCTTTATAGGTGGAATCCTCTGCAGTAGCCTCCTCATAGTCCCTTGGAGAGGTTGCTCTGGACTGGTTCTTCATGTTGCCAGGAATTTTCTGCTGATTATTCCTCACGAGTGATTTCTTTTTTTTCTTTTTTTTTTTTTTTGTAGAGACAGAGTCTCACTTTATGGCCCTCTGTAGGGTGCTGTGGCCTCACCCAGCTCACAGCAACCTCCAACTCCTGGGCTTAAGCGATTCTCTTGCCTCAGCCTCCCGAGCAGCTGGGACTACAGGTGCCTGCCACAATGCCCGGCTATTTTTTGTTTGCAGTTTGGCTAGGGCCGGGTTTGAACCCACCACCCTTGGTATATGGGGCCGGCGCCTTACCGACTGAGCCACAGGTGCCACCCATGAGTGATTTCTTTTATCTGTTTCCTTGCCCTAATTTTCCTTTTACTTCCTCTTGCTCTTTAAGTTTCTGTGCCTGTGGACTAAGGTTTTGATGAGTCCTTTTGGTACAGGACCAGAAGGATGAGAGGGTTTAAGAGCAAGAAGGGATAAAAGAAAGAAAAAGAAAGAAAGAAGGAAAGAGAGAAAAGAAAACAAAACAAAAAGGAGAGGGGGTGGGTAAAAGGGAATATTGAAAAAAAGAAGAGAGGCACAGAAAGAGGAAGACAGAGAAATATGGGTGTATAGTAGGGTACTTTGAGAGAATCTTAAAAAAATCCCCACCTCTGGGGGTGCCCGGTTTGGTGGTTCCTTTGAGGTCAGCAGCTCTTTGCTATCCTGATCGGACTCAGTACCGCACCTCCATCAAGTAGAGAAGAAAGACAAAAATGCTATAAATTAAACCAAAACAAGCAAATAAAAAACTTTAAAGGATAAAATTGGGTGAAAAACCAAATAATAGGGTAGAAACACTAGCAAAAATGAAGTTCTAATTATTTAAAAAGGCAGCAATGGGAAATTGTATTTAAACTAGAAAAATGGAGAAAGAAAAGAAAGAAAAAAGAAAAGAAAAAATCTGTATGGAAAAGGTTGAAATTAAAAAAACAAAACAACAACAACAAAATAAACAAAAAACAAACAACAAAAACCAAAGCAGTATATATATCTTGTTGAATATTGTCTGAGCAACAGGGGGTCTTTTGGAGTATGAGATGTTAATCACAATGCTGATACAACTGGCGGCCTCCACTGATTTCTCAAACCCCTCAGGGTGGAGACCCTAAATCTCTCTTCAGCCCTCTTATAAGGCACTTTCAACTTCTAAACTTGGCTAAGCAGAAGCTTTCCCAGGAAAGTGCTTGTCACTGGGATCACTGCTGAAATGGCTATCGACTTACCCAGTGTGCGAAAACCGGTCTCATTCTGCCCCTGAGGGTTAAGGCTCAGTCCCTGCCTTTAGGTTGCTCAGTCACTAGATTACTAGCTCCTGCCCGATCCTTGCTCTGCAACCCTGAGGACGGAGCTTGCCGGGGCAGTTCTCTCACAATGGCTCCCTGTGGCCCGCAGCCAAACACTATTAGCTTTGTCCGGCTCAGTGGCTCAGTCTGGGGCCCTAGACAATGCCCAAAGTTCTCTGAACTCCTGCTTAGGCTCTCCCTGAGGTGGTTCAACTGAGTGCCAAGTCCAAAAACACCAAAACAGTGCACAGGTAAGGCCTTTCCCGTTTGCAGTCTCACTGCTGCTGTACTTACAGCTGCCAGTGGGATTAGATAGAATGAACACACGCAACCACTTGCCAGTTTTCCACTGTTTTTACCCTCCTCTTGGGGTCCAGAAGTCTCTTTCTGACTCCTTATATCCTCAAACGGATGATAATAGGCAGATCCCACCAGCCAGAGATGCCTGGAGTCTTATCTCCCCAGACTCACAGTGCCCAGTTGCAGGGAAACTGTTACTCGGCCACCATCTTGCTCCAATTCTTCAAAGCCTTTTTTCATATTGCCACAAGAGGGCTGGAACCATGACTGTTTAGTTCACCATTGTGAATATAGATCCTTTCATGAATATTCTGAATGCAGAACCCAGTAACCCTGAGAGGGAAAAAATGGGAAATAGTCTCAGGAGAATAAATGTAAAAGATTAAAGCCAAGTTTAAAACTTTCTCATTGGTAAAAGAGGTTTTTTTCCTACTTACACTATGTAGACTATTGATTCCAGCTATACACGTAAATATAATCATTAACAATTTTAGAACAATTTATGTAACCAGCAATTCCTACATAGAGTGTTTTCATAGCTCAGATTAAACCAAGTAGAATTCAACCGAATTCAATTTTCCCTCCATAGACGAACTTCTCTTGGCATTTTGCAAAATGCTTAGTGATCAGAACATGAAATGAGTCACATGGAGATTTATTTCATCTGCTGGGTCATTTATATGTATCCATAATATGGGGCCAGAAATCTTTTTTACAGCTCTTTATGATTGCATTTAACAGAAGCCACCATGCATATTACCTTGACAAATGTTACATAATTATTCTGACACTTGCTAAAATGGTCAGATTTTATTCAGGAATATTGCAATAGGCATCCAAAACTATTCCAATAGGAGAAAATGAGCGGGCTCAATGCTGGATACAGAAATTGCCAATGGATAGAGTGAGGGACTGAATGGAAACTCACTGAGAAAGGATATAAAGTGTGGGAAGTTCTTACTAAACTAACAGAACACTTGCTGAAGGCAGACCAGGTGATGAAATATCAGGAGTGAGGGATGAGGAATTTGATCAGCTATTGAGCATAATTGGATATCAAGGTGTGGGGCTCACCTAACTGACTTAAGCAGGATTCTTGCTAAAACTGGGCTAGTCAGGCCAAAGATTTAGGGATCAGGCTAGTTGAAAAAAGAACTCAGAAGACCCTGTCTAAGTTTGGTACAGGGGAAAGTTAGTCAGAACCACTATTAGTCAAAGATAAGGGCTGCTAGATGTCCAATTTTGTTATTGTCCCATATTATGACAATGATAATTTTTCATAATTTTCATCTGATGAAAATTATACAATGTGCCGTCTCTAACATATCTACACATAAAACACTACATGATACACAACTTCTGTCTTCCAACCCAACCATATCTCTCCAAGAAAAATATCTATCAGCTTTTGCAACCCCATTCCTTCATCTATTTATTTTGTTGTCTCCAGTTTATAACCCCGTGATTCATTTTGCAACTTTTGCTTCTTGTAATCTTCTCGGATCACTACTTACTTTTATCCTTTATCTTGGACTTTCCCATGATGCTGGATCTCTTACCACACTATCATATGGCTGAGTGTCTAGATTACTTCTTATCACTTGGAAGATGCCTCATGAGCTCTGTCTTGTTTTAGTCCTCAAGGTCTTTAATTTGTCTCAGAATTGCAGCTTGTCCAAATTTTTGGATTCATGTGAAATTTGATTTCATTTAAAAGTGTCATTAATTATACAAGTGATTTTAATTTTTTAAGTATCAATTAGTTTTTGTTTTCTTCACTTTTAAAATATCTTCTAGCAAACTGACTACTTCATATAACATGTATTTTAGTTCTTAAATTAATTATAAAGAAAATGTGTTTCCTTAATGTTCTTCCTTACCAAATTATAATCCTGAAAGCAACAAGCTCAATGATACTCCATTAGAAAAGAAGAAGAAGAAAGAAAAAAAAAATGGACTGAAAGAAGAAACACATAAGGAATTTACTAAGGAAAGATCTTTGTGAAATTTAGATTTTTTTTTTTTCCTAAGGTGGTTCATTTTCTAATAGGACTACAGGAACTTGCAGGCATTCAGTCTGTGCCCAGTTACCATTCTCTCTTCCCTGTCATGTTAAATTTCTAAGTGTGATTTCTACATCAAATTCCTAAATGAATACTAAGTTCTTTTTAAGATTAAACGTATCTTCTGGACCATAAAACATATGTTTAAGACCCTTTTTCCAGTTTCCTATGGATTTTTCTGCAGAATAGAATCTAGTCAATATTCTAAACAAATTCTCTCTGGAGTCTGGATAAGGAGTACATATTTAGGATTGGGACAGGTAAGGGCCTATATGCCATCTAAGTATTCCTCAAGCAAAATGTCATTTTTTTCTTTTCTTTTGTTTGCATTTTGAAACTTTTTCCTTTTTATTGTTGGGGATTCATTGAGGCTACAAAGAACCAGTTTTCATTGATTGCATTTATTAGGTAAAGTCCCTCTTATAATTGTGTCCTGCCCCCTAAAAGTGTATCATACAGCATGACCCCCACCCACTCCCTATTAAGGCATTTTTCTATAACAAAAATAAACCAAGAAATAAAAATCTGAATAATATTTTAAAAATAAAACCTATAAATATTTTAAAAATTGAATCCATGGTTTAAAACCTTCAATAAAAGAAAACTTAAGGCCAGGTGCTTTCATTGGCAAATTACATCAAATCTTAGAAGAAGAAATAACACTAATTCTATACAATCTCTTTGTGTAGAAAATAAGATAATGATGGTTAATTTCATGTGTCAATTTGACTGTGTTAAGTGATGCCCAGAACAGTGGTAAAATCATTTCTAAAGAGGGTATGTCCAGCATAGATTATCACTGGAAGAGGTAGGCTGAATAAAGGGCCTTCTCATCAACTTTGCTGGGCATTGTTTAATACTGTGTGGACAAAAATAGAAAAAAAAGGCACAAAAAGAATAAATTAATTCTTTATTTTTGAGGTGGTATTTTCATCTTCTTCTGCCCTGGGACATCAGAGCTCCTGGTTCTCTGAACTTTGTACTGACACCAGGATTTACATCACTGCCTCTTCCCACATACTTTAAGATGGGGACTAGATTTCTGATTCTCCAGCTTGCAGATGGCAGATAATGGGACTTCTTGCCCTAAATAATCATGTGAGAAAATTCTTATTTTATTCACACACTCTCACACACTCATACTCACTTACTTGGTTCTGTTTCTCCCTAGAATCCTGACAAGTGAGAGAAGGGAATATTAATTTGATACCAAAACCTGACTCAGAAAATACAACAAAAAGGGTGATATTCCTTTTGCTCATTGTGGCAAAAATCTATAATAAAGTATTTTCAAATCATATCCAGCAATATGTAAAAGAATGCATTAAACATAATTGATTGGGATTTATTCCAGGAATACAAAGCCAGTTCAGTATTCAAAATTCAGTCTAATCCCATCAAACTGACAAAGTCGGAAAGAAGTACTATCTGCCCATACCAATGGATGTTGGAAAAAGCTTTGGATTAAACAAAACATTCATTCTGCCCTCCCTGAGGGAGCGGACTGTCCTGGAGGTAGAAAGGAGAGGGCTGAACCACAGCAGCAGGTGGGTGAGCTCTGCCCTGCCTCCTACTGCCCAGTGAGGAACATGCAGTCCAACCTGGCCACCTGCAGGTCCCAGCGTGATCAGACCAGGTACCAGAAGCTGGGGGGAAATTATAGGACAGCAGACTTACAGGATACCTGGTCAGCTACAAAAGCACCTAGCACCACTTTGCGACCCCTATAATCCTTAAAAATAGTCCTTCTAGGACAATTCATCACGTTAACACAATACCAAAGCCTTTTGAGTCTACATCATTTGACCAATTCACATAGTAGACACAATAAACGAATAAAAGACACTCAGAGATCTAAAAATAGATCTGCCATTCAATCCTGTAATTCCTCTGCTGGGCATATACCCAGAAGACCAAAAATCACAACATAACAAAGATATTTGTACCAGAATGTTTATTGCAGCCCAATTCATAATAGCTAAATCATGGAAAAAGCCCAAGTGCCCATCGATCCACGAATGGATTAATAAATTGTGGTATATGTATACCATGGAATACTATGCAGCCTTAAAGAAAGATGGAGACTTTACCTCTTTCATGTTTACATGGATGGAGCTGGAACATATTCTTCTTAGTAAAGTATCTCAAGAATGGAAGAAAAAGTACCCAATGTACTCAGCCCTACTATGAAACTAATTTGGGACTCTCACATGAAAGCTATAACCCAGTTACAACTTAACAATAGGGAGAAGTGGGAAAGGAGGGGGGGTGGGTAGAGGGAGGGGGATCGGTGGGATCACACCTGTGGTTCATCTTACAGGGGTATTTGCGAAACTTGGTAAATGTAGAATGTAAATGTTTTGGCACAGTAACTGAGATAATGCTGGAAAGGCTATGTTAACCACTGTGATAAAAATGTGTCAAATGGTTAAAAAAAAAAAAAAGGAAAAGGAGATGAAATCAGGACATTGAAACAGGAAAAAATTGATGAATCTTATAAATAGGAAAAAAATGTAGCAAGGAAATTAACAACAGCAATGCTGAGAACTCCGGCACTCAACGGGATACAGAAAAGATGAGGAAATTTCACTTCTAACCCCTGAAGAGAAGGAAAACAAAGATACCTAAAATCTCTATTTGACATTTTGATTCTTCCGTGAAAGCAAAACATACACTAAGTGGACAGGGATCTCATGCATTCCCATAAGGTCTTTTGACTCTTAATAATTTCCAAGCTCTGCTGCAGTGTCAAATAAATTTTGGTGAAGACGTTCTGAAGAAGTTCTTTGAGACAACATCAATAAACACATTGTTCTGTTCTAAAACACAGCACAATCAGATGCTGGCGCTTCATGAGAGCTGTACTTGGGAAGTAGTCTCGGGAAACTGAGAGATCCAGATGTCGTGGTCAGTGTGGTGGACTGGACACGGCAGGGAGAGAGCACCCACCCATGTTGGGGAGGTGTGCCGATGAGTCTTCACAACCTGAGAGAGGAGTCTGGTGGCTTCCAGCCTCATGAAACCAATGCAAAAACTGTGGCTACTAAATTTTGCACTACAGTATCTAAGATGTGGGAGCCAAATTAGGAGTACCATCATTATCAGGCAACGTGGTATCCAGTGGATTTTTCTTCCAAAATGAAGCTTCTTGCTTCTAGTCTTAGAGAAACCCTCTCCCGCCATCAACCCACTGTGTCATCAGGTGCCTAAAGTATGTGGTTGCTAAAATCAAGGTGTCTTATGGGAGTATTGGTTCATTGGGAACAACTGGAAAAGTTTGGTCTTTTTTCTGTTGATCACCCCGACTGCTCTTAGAAATTGACAATGTCATTTCTGTTTGTTTTTAGAACAGTGAAAAAAAGGTTAAAGAATTGAAGGAAAATGTTTGTCCTCAGTGGACAGACAGGCATGAGGCCTTTGAAATTTCATGGACCTACTGAGAGCACTTGTTTTACACTTACTGATATGAATGGTGGTGCAAATATTAGATGGGATTACTGGACCCCTGGCCAACCATTTTTTCTCTGTAATACAGCAACAGATATTTTTATTTTAATCATTCTCTTATTCTTTAAATTGTCCTGTCTTATACAAGAGTCTCTGGGAAAAGTCTCCAGGGTCAAACTCGGGAGTCTTCTTTACAGCTAATAGATTCACTTCATTCATTCAAGGAAGTGATAGTAAATATTGAAGTTTATCAGGACTTTTGGTTTGAGAAGCCTCAAATTTGGTAACCAGACTTGATATTCATGATAGTACTTGAGAAATTCCACAGAGTAAAGCAAGGTAACTTGGAATCTCAATTAACCTCTAAGAATCATAATAAAGAAAACTTATATGTTCCAACAGTTAAGCATATTGTTCACAACTGAAGAATGGAGTCTCAGAGCAGCACTTCAGAGGTCTTGCTTGCTTATTTACAATACTCTTCATCCTAGGACAGCTCAAATGAAATACATGGGAGGAACACCATGCTGACATACACAGAAGTACCTTAGCCAACCCCTGCATGTTATCAGGTAGGCATCCCTGTTCCATAGTCAAACAGAAACACAGCAGGAGTGGTGTGGAGCTTCCAGCCACCGTTTCTGAAGCCCTTCATGTGACATCAAGTGTTTTACTAATGCTGAATGTCCTGGGTGTTCTTATTACCATGAGGGTGGAGAATGAGCGCTATGAAAATGGATAAAAGCATCTCAAAGTGTAACTGAGGAATGCTTTGACAGACTAAACGCCAAGCAAGTAACATGGCTTTGCTTAATATATGTTAAGCATTTTGATATAATCCTTGACATGGCAATGGCGGGCACATACAGCAACCTCTACATAGCTAAATCAGACCTTCTACAGATAATCCAGAAACCACTGAAAATACCTAAAATGCAGTGGTGCTCAACCTGTGGGTCAAGCCCCTTTTTATTATTTTTATTATTATTATTATTATTATGTTGTTGTTGTTGTTGCAATTTTCGGCCAGGGCTGGGTTTAAACCCGCCACCTCCAGCCTATGGGGCCAGCGTACCAGTCCTTTGAGCCACGGGCGTCACCCCTGAGTCCCTTTTTAAAAATGAAAATACATTGCAGCATTAGAAAGGTTGAGAACCATTGCCTAAAATGCTCTAAAAATAGGCTTTCCCTTATCATTGATATTTGGCAGAAAAGCAGCTAAAGATATATGTAAGCTGCTTAATCACTGTATGTCTTTACCTGTAGGCACCCCATTGAATACATTAGCTATTGATGACACACATTTTCAAATGGTTCCTGTTTGAGCTCTGATGCTTTGAAGACCTACCTGTTCTTCCAGAAGAGAATGCTGAAAGTGACACATTTCCCCTTTCTGTGATCTCTGCTGTGGCACTCCAGCATCATTTCAGTTAAGTCATTGTACATATAATATTTTTTTTTCCATTGTGGATCCAATTGCTGGGTATTGCATTACCAGTTTTTTGAAGAATGAATTTTTAGGACATATGGAAGGACAAAATACATGTCATAAAATATCACCATGACCCTCCCAATTGACCTTTAACTAGCAAAAGTTTTAAGCAGGTTGTGAAAAATGTATAATGGATAGTTAATCAATTACCAGAGAAAAAAGTTTCTGAGCTCATAGAACAAGGATTTCAGTGAAGATTTTTTATCTGATGAACTTAAAGAAGAAGTTACAGTTAAATTTGAGTGGAGGAGCCTGCTGTGGGTGTTCCACAACCAGCTGGATTGTTGCTGATTCTGTTCTTTTATGGAGGCTGCATCTTAGTTGGCAAGTTAGCTAGTACATGTTGACCCTGCGTCTCATGGTCAAGACAGAATTAAAAGTCATTGGTACTGACATCTGACTTGTCTATTTTCTTGTCTTTCTTCATGACTATATCTACCGCCTCATCTTCATTTATAAGCAAACCCCAGAAAACCTACAAAAACAAATCGTTTGTGGTTTATCTAAAAATGACACAGAAAATATTGTAGCTTTTGATGAAGAAAATCAACTTTGTGCAAGTTATTTCAGTCTAAATAAAAGGCATTTTTGTTTTGTTTTCTTTTTTGTTTTTGAGACAGAATCTTACTATGTCACCCTTGGTAGAGTGCCGTGGCATCAAGACTCAGAGCATCCTCCAACTGTTGGGCTTAAGTGATTCTCTTGCCTCAGACTCCCAAGTAGCTGGGACTACAGGCACCTGCCACAACACCTGGCTATTTTTTTGTTGCAGTTGTCATCGTTGTTTTAGCTGGCCCTGGCCGGGTTTGAACTCGCCAGCCTGGGTATACGTGGCTGGTGCCCTAGCCGCTGAGCTATGGGTGCCACCCTAAATAAAAGGTTATTTAAATTTTATTTTTAAACTTTCAGCAAGCTTAATAATATGCCTCTATAAAAACAAACAACCCCTGCAGCTAACATTGTACTTACTGACTCAGCACCTTGGAGTTGACACAGTCAGATGATTTTTTTTAAGAACATATGAGCATTAAAGGTAGACATCCATAGTGTTTAGGATAAAGCATTAAGTAGAAGTTTAGGTTGTTTTTTTTTTTTTTTTTTCTTTTATGTCTTACTCCTGGCACAGTGACTGGACATGTTAGAGATGGTAACTTTGCTTTCTACATGTACTGATGGAGTAAAAATAAAAAAGAAACTATATGACTGTATCTGACTCCGTCTTGAGGAGTTTAATACAACTTTGTCACTGAAAGGAGACAGCTGGAGTTTTGAAAACAGCCTTAATCACATCACACTTGCTGAAAAGTTTATAAAATCTTTAGTGGAAGCTCCCAGGGTCGATATGCTATGGTACTCTGTTATTCCCAAAACTGTGTTTCCTTTAATTTGCCTATTTAGAAGTGGTACCACATAATGAAAAGATGTCTGGCCATTTGTCAAAATGAAAATCTACGTTAGAACTTTTTATAACTGGAATTGGTTATTTGTGAAGAAAAGAAAATGTTTTGACCTGACCCACAATGACAATGATTATTGGTCTAGAGTCAGAACGATCTCAACTTGGCTATAAACCCTCCTCTTTCTATTAACTGAAAATGAGTATTCCTACTATATTATCTGCAACACACAACTACAATGGGTGAAATTTGAGATAATAAAAGTGAAAATGGTTAGAAATTATTAAATACTATTTGATTATGGAGGTTAATAATATGTATTTTATTACATAATTATAGTAATAACTTTACAACATGAATGGTGCTTGAAGTTATAACTATTTTTATCTACTATGTAACTTCTCAACATTTTAAGATGTAAATGCAACTGTTCTTTCTTTATAAGCAGAAAAAATTAAAGTCTTTAAAAGTAGGTATATTTTGAAGATCTTTACTCCTCTCAAGTAAAAGGAGGAGTCTGCCTAAAGAAAATTTCTTCAGTATCCTTAGAAAAATATCTTTTAGTTTGGACCTAATAAACTTTCTCTCTTTGGTAATGTGTATTCATTTTCCATTGATCTTTATTAGTTAATTATATTTGGCTTCAGAATAATGGTAGTTTATATCTATAATCTCAAAAAAAATCAATTTTTTTTCTTTGTCCTGTCCTGAAGCCCTGCCCTTTTCTAAAGGATTTTCTACTAAGTACAACAGAGATATTACAGAGAGACGCAGGGTGGAGGGGAGGACGAGAACAAGCTGATTATAGTGCTGTTTGTGCTTTAAAAGTGATAATTGGAAGAAATCACAAAAGTTTAAGGAAAAATTTCTTTTTTACAGAATTTAGTGGTCTTGTTAAATCTCACATAAAATAAAAACAACTTTCCCATAAGCTTTGAACAAACTAGTATTACAGAAAATTTCCAAGTTTTCTTCTTTGTGTATACAGCTGTCTGTGATTGCACCGGCCAGCAGAGGCTGACGAGTTTGGTCATGTAGTGTACAAAACCACTGACCTGAAACGCAACAGTAAAACTCAGCTTTGCATGGAATAATGTGTCTTTTGTGTGAATTTCTTTCTCTGCAAGATTGATTTCTTAGTGTATGACAGTGTTAGCTTTATCAAATGCTGTTGGCCTATTTCTACAATAAGACTTTAAATGGGATCCTATGGAAAATCAATTTCTTAAATGAAAGGCCCAGAAAATGTTTTTCCTTACTATTATTAATCTACCACCACTATTATTAATCTACCGCCACCATCTAGTACATTTCTACTAGAATAAGAATCCTACATAAATTAATCAAATAATATTTCTAGCACATATTTTATAGGTCAATAATAACTTTTTTATTAAAGATCACAATCATCCAGTTTCGAGATTAAAGAAAGTACACCATTCACAAGGAATAAATCACAATTATATCTCTAAAGACAATTTTTTCTGTATCATGACTTGAATATATTAGAAGCAAAAGGCTCCAACATCCATTAGGACAAAGACCAGAAGAATGGTTATGTAAGCTGGTCAGTGAAAGATTTTAATTGCTTTTCTTTGCTCTGTGTTGAACAACTTGGTTCTGTTGGGATAATCATGTCCCAGCAATAACATGAACTCCAATAGCTGATTTCAAATCCCTATGCCTCTCGAGCATCCTGATGCCCACCACTGTAGGCAGAATGTCACAGCTTAGGCCAAGCTTTGTAGCATAATAACCCACGCTTGTAAACTCATTCTCTTTGACAAGAAAGACAGACTACTGATGAAAACGTAACCACAGAGCTCACAGCATTAACAGTAAAAAATAGGACCAACCAAAACTTGCAGAAAATTAGTGCAATCAAGATTAGAAATAATGTTTTTTACCTAGGAACTAAACTGATTGCACAACATGTAATTCATCTTAAAAATACAGGTAAATTTTAAACAGATCCCATAAACAAACATTTCTGTATTTTCTGTATCAAAAGACTGGATCGCTTTCTACATAGGCCACTCTCCTATGTTCCTATGAACTCTTGACAACACGGTTTACTTATGTAGATGTGAACCTTTGCATCTATGGAATGTAGGCAAATGATTTTTAAAATTCCCTCTAGTTCTAATATTCCTTAATTCTATGGCATTTTATGGTACTCAGGGGATGTGAAGTGAGTACTCGGTTCAACCTGCAGTTATGCAAAAACAAAGTAATTAGATAAATCCTTTATCATGAATCACAAATTATATAAAGTTGTGCAGAAACTTTAAAAAGAGAGAAACTTGAAATAGAGAGAAACTACGTAGACAATACAATTTTTTTATTTTTACTACCATAAACCAAACAGATTGTGATGATCAATTAGCATAGAGATCTATGATCAGACAGGATGGTTTAAGACTCATAAACCATTAGCCATCAGAAAAAAAATAACATTTTGGTAGATGCCGTCCAATATTTACTTAATTTACATCTACCAATAAAACAAGCCTACCAAGTAGTGAATCAAGGAATATATTTTATAAATGTTTCATCTTGTAATTTTTGTAGGCATTTTACATTTTCTCCTGATTTCTCTCCTCTCTTGACACCATTCCCCCATCACCCTTTCGCCTTTTCTCTCTCTCCCCCATCTCTCTTTGTCTCTCATTCACCATTAAACTTTAGAAATGACCAAATGTTCCATAAAAAGATGGAATTATGCCTTTTTTACATAACAGTATGCATTCAACCCTCAGCATACCATTAGGCAACACATACATGTGTGCTGAATGAATGAGGTGCCTACTGTGTACTTCTCTGTGGGTATTTTTAAAACAAAGAAAGGCTTTGAACTGCATATCAATATGGTCTCAGCTCAGCACTACATGAAAAATAGATACATTTCTATTTCTGGGTATGTACTTACTGGGTCTTTCAAATTTTAGAAGTTCTTATCATGCCTACATCTCACTCATCTTGTTTTAAAAGCACAGTTTTATTCCTTTAAATAAAACATTGAACATTTCTTGCCAAGGCCAAGAAATAGGATTTTACTATGCCCACAATTATAAAAATTCTTTTATAAACCTAAAAATAGTTGGTAATCCTTGCCTTTTATCAGAAGACAAAAGCTTAGCGTGTGGGTTGAGTTTGATCAATAGACATTTTGTTTGTGTGTGGATTACGTAAAGTTTTAAAATTTTTGAGCTTATATTTAAAACTTGGAAATTTTACATTAATGCCTGGATTTTTGTTTTCTGTTAAAATATGAAAGATATGGTAATACTTGGCCCTCATTTCCAGAATGCAAGTTATTATCTAACTTAAGCTGTTATAATTCCTTACTGGAACAAACCAAGGTAAATATGAGAGAGCAAGCGCACACACGCAAGCATTTCAATAAATTATGCTTTTCTAAACTGTTAATTTTTTTTTATTTTAGTAGCTATATTAGTCTTTTTTCTTAATTTTATCTATTTGTATTTTCTCCTTATAAGCACAATAGCTTAGATAGCTAATGACTTATATAATTATGACATTTAAAAAACAAACCAAATCTTCAAATTCAATGGTTTTTGTTTAATTTTGAGAATGTTTTAAATTTTATCTCTATTCTCCTATATATATCCTGTCTTCTGAGTATAATTATATGTTTGTTAATGCTCATAATTTTATTCTCAATAATGAAAAATGTTTAAGGATACACAGGTTTATCCATGAGTATAACTTGAACTCATATATGCTAAGAGCATTATCTGTATCACTATTTTTAAAACTATGACTACTACAATATTGACATTTACTTTAACTGCCCATCCATTTAAAGAGAGTAACTTTTACCTTTCTATGTAGTTAAATGAATGTTTATCTATGTTTTTAGGATTTTCTTTTATGAATAATTTTAATTTTAATACATCCGTTATGTAATATGGCTATACTATTTCTACAGTCTTACTAGGATTTATTCAGTCTTACTAGGAAACTTGATGTGAACCATATTTATAATTATATGATTGCAAATTAGGTTTTACTTTGTAGGACTTAAAGTTGGAGATATATGTGATTTCATTGTTCTGATCTATTAAAGAGTGGTAGAGACAAGTTAAGACTCTCACTGTATGTATATACTATAAAGACCTATTAATATATCTGCCAACTTTTCCTTGGATTTTTAAAAAGTTTTACTTCTACACAGTCAATGTAGTAAAGTCATTCAGAGAGAGTTAAAAGTGACACTGGAGCTATTGTGCCTGGGTATGAATCCCAGGTCCCACTTACTAGCTTTTTTACTCTATTAAGTTGCTTAAATCTTTTTGTCCCCTTTCTGTCCCCATCAATAAACTCATGATGGGGGGCGGGGAGAGAGAGAGAGATGGAGGGAGAGAAAGAAAAAAGGGGGAGGAAAAAGAAGATGAGTATAAAATAGAAACTTCAATTATTTTAGAAAACTTTAGGGAAGTCTTTGAACATCCACAGGGCACGGAACTAGCAGTTTTAATCAATTTATATATGAAGGTAGAAGGGCAAAATGAATAAATAAATAAATAAGTAAACAAACAAATATAGAAGGCCGTGTTGCACTTCAAACACAGACTTTGAAACCAGACTACTTATGATTGAATTTTGACTCTGTTCTTTATTAGCTTTGGCAAATAACTTCAGTTTTCTCATTTGCAAAATAGATAGGGAATGGAATAGTTACCTCAGGCGGGCACAGTGGTTCACACTTGCAATCCTAGTACTCTGGGAGGCGAGTCAGGTGGATTGCTTGAGCTCACAAGTTCGAGACCAGCCTGAGCAAAAGTGAGACTCCACCTCTACTGAAAATAGAAAACTGAGGAAAGAGAATTGCTTGAGCCCAAGAGTTGGAGGTTGCTGTGAGCTATGATGTCACAGCACTCTACCCAGGGCTACAGCTTGAGACTCTGACTCAAAAAGAAAAAAAAAATAGTTACCTCATTGTATTAGTTCAAGTTTGAGTAGAGTTACTATATGTATAGTGCTTAGAACACTTATTAAGTAATAATATTTGAAAATATTATTATCATTATAATATTATGGGTTCTTTAAGGGGAAGAAAAATTCCAATACAGAGATGAAAGCTGCTCATCTACTGACTCAACTTACTTGTCTTCAGAACCATTAAATATTCATCATCATTAATTACTCAACACCGGTCTTTGTAAAAAAGGAAAAAACCTTATTTTTCTCTTACCTTTTTAAAGCACCTTACTCATTTATTAAAAAAAAATTAATTTAGGCTAATTACACCCTACATATTAGTTAAGATGAGGGAAATAAAGGGAAAACAGAAAAAAAGCCTGTGGTTATAGAATGGAGGAGATGAAAAATAAATGTAGTTAATAGGTAAATTGAGGATATATTACACAATAGCAAGTTCTAATGAGAAAAAAAATAAAATGGAAGTGGGAAAGAATATTTTGAAAAGCTGTAAAGCTTTATAAAGAATAGCTAGTGGAATAGTTGCCAAATAGGTGATTTTAAAATGAAAATTTAAATAATGGGGCCACACGCATATTAGGGGGATGTATTTTGGGTTGAAGGAACAGAAAAAGCAAAATCCAGAAAGGGAAAAACTGTAGCTGAAGTAGATTGAATTAGTAAGAGCAGTGGGAGAGAAGGTCAGATATGTGAAAGGAATCTACTTCAACTAGGTAGGGAATTTTAAAGAGCTTGTACTTTTACTCTGAGTAAGATGGAAATCACTCCAAGGATTCTGAAGAGAGGAGTGTCATGGCCTGACCAACATTTTTGAAAGATCATTCTGGTTGTTTAATTTATAAGAGACAGTCATGAGACTCAATTAGCAAAGTGGAAGTACAGCTGGAATGTATTTATAAAACAGCAGAGAGAGACAACAGCTGCCTGGGCAAAGATGCTCGCTTTGGGAGTGATGAAAGTATTCAGATGCTCAAATATTTTGAAATTAGGGCCAACAGTATTGGTGATAAATTAGATATAGGAATACTAGAAATGAGAAGACTGGAAGATCATGCCTTCAAATATCTCGCATGAACATCAGAGGAAAAACCCATCCTTTCCCAGAACTTTCTTTTACTTTAGCCAACACTGGCCACTGATGTTTTATGTTTTTGAAACTCACTCCCTGTGAGTTTCAATGTATGTTTGTTTCTTGTGAATTAACCCTCCGTCAAATATGGCATATTCTCATTTCAAATATGTAGGAAGGATAGAGTATTATCTAGCCACATCCAAACCTAGTACTCACATGGATATGTTGGGGAGCAAATTAGTACCTAGATCCACTTATCAGCCTCACAGAAGTCCCAGGCCAAACTCAAAAAGATTTCCTTCTGTAGGCATACCAAACACACAAAACTCTTTACTGAGGCATACACTCCCAAGTCCTATATCTTAGGCCTAGAGTACATCTTCTACCATGTTTTCACAACTCTCTTTCCATATTAACTTTTCACCTCTTGGTCTCTAGCCATAGCCTTCCTTGCAACATTTTCTGGAACCAGTAATTCTCTCATGTTCTAAGGTCACCCTAATATATTTCCTTTTAAAACTTCATCTTGGACTCCAGAAATTATTTGTGATTTTTAATATAAGGAAATTTCATGAGGAGTGAGATTAAGGGTTTCCATTGGCTTAATTTAGCCTAGTTATTGGGTGAAAAATTATTAAATGTTATTATAAATAAAATGCAATTGGTTTTATGTAAAATAATGTTATATTTTTCATATATTTCATTATTTATATTTAAACTATAAAACGTGATGTTAAAGATACATATGTACGGAGTACATACATAGTAAAATGGATATATAGCCAGAAAAGGGGTTGCTGGGTCACATGATAGTTCTATTTTTAATTTCCTTATGAATCACCATACTATTTTCCGAAAAGGCTGCTTCAATCTACATTCCCATCAACAGTATGGAAGGGTTCCTCTTACTCCACACCCTCATCAACACCTGTTATCTCTTGTAATAGGTATCTTAGCAGGTGTGAGCTGGCATCACATATGAGTTCTGATTTGCATTTCCCTGATGCTTTGGGTTGTTGAGTACCTTTTCATGAACCTATTGACCACTTTTATGTCTTCTTTGGAAAAATGTTTCTTCGAGTCCTTTGCCCATGTTAAATCCAGTTATTTTGTTCTGGATATTTAGCTGTATGAGTTCCTTATTAATCTTAGATACTAACCCCATATCTTTTATATGGTTTGCAAATGCTTTTCCCAATCTGGAGATTGTATTTTCATTTTTTTTTTTTTTTTGGATTGTTTCTTGTTCTGTGCAGAAGCTGTTTAGTTTGATGCAATCCCATTTATTTAATTTTGGTTTTGTATCCTGACTTTTGGGTGTGATACTCAAGAATTATCAATGCCAAACCAACATCAAAGAGATTTCCCCCCATGGTTTCTTTCAGAAATTTTAAGATTTTGAGAGAGCAAGATGGCGGCCAAGTAACAGCTTCCTTGCATCTGGGCACCATGAGTCTGGGGAGATAGGACTCCAGGCACCTCTGGCTGGCGGGATCTGTCTATCCATCACACCTGTGAGGATACAGGGAGTCAGCAAAAGACTTCTGGACCCCAAGAGGAGAACTAAAACAGAGGAAAAATGGCAAGTGGTCATGTGTACTCAAACAGTCTAAACCCGCCCGCAACTGTAAGTTCAATAGCTGTGAGACTGCAAACCAGAAAGGCCTTACCTGTGAACTGTTTTGGTGTCTTTGGACTTGGCACTCAGTTGAACTGCCTTGGGGAGAGCATGAGCGGGAGTGTGGAGATCTTTGGCCGTTGTCTGGGGCCCCAGTCTGCGCCGCTGAGCCAGACGGAGCTAACAGTGTTTGGCTGTGGGCCACAGGGAGCCATTGTGAGTGATCTGCCCTGGCAAGCTCTGTCTTCAGGGTTGCAGAGCTAGAATCCAGGTGGGAGCTGGTAACCTAGCAACTGAGTAGCCTAAGAGTGGGGTTAGAGCCGCCTTGCAGCCCTAACCTTTAGGGGCAGAGTGAGACGGGTTTTGGCACACTGGGTAAGTGGATAGCCACTTCAGCAGTGATTCCAGCGACAAGCACTTTCCTGGGAAAGCTTCTGCTCAGCAAATTTACAAGTTCAAAGTGCCTTTAAAGTGGGCTGAAGAGAGATTTAGGGTGTCTACCTGCTAAGGTATGAGAAATCAGCAGCATCCAGTCGTATCAGAACTGTGATTAACATCTCATACCACAGAAGACCACATGTTGCCCAGACAATATTCAAAAACATATACATACTGCTTTGTTTTTGGTTGTGTGTGTGTGCTTTTTATTTTTGTTTTTTGTTTGTTTTTTTGGGTTGGTTGTTTTTTGTTTGTTTGTTTATTTTGATGTTGTTGATGTTGTTTTGTTTTTTAATTTTAACCATTTCCTGATCTTTTTTCTTTCTCAGTTTTTCTAGTTTAATTATAATTTCCCATTGCTGCCTT
Organism: Nycticebus coucang; assembly: GCF_027406575.1. Lineage (NCBI taxonomy): Eukaryota > Metazoa > Chordata > Mammalia > Primates > Lorisidae > Nycticebus > Nycticebus coucang. The sequence continues at coordinate 8,268,911 of NC_069802.1, forward strand.
TTTCAATAACTAGAACTTCATTTTTGCTAGTGTTTCTAATGCTATTATTTGGTCTTTCACCCAATTTTATCCCATAAAGTTTTCTGTTTGCTTGTTTTGGTTTGATTTATAGCATTTTTGTCTTTCCTCTCTACTTGGTGGAGATGGGGTACTGTGTCTGATCAGGTTAGCAAAGAGCTGCTGACCTCAAGGGAACCACCCAACTGGGCACCCCCCAGAAGGTGGGTTTTTTTTTCAAAGGTTGTGTCAAAGTACCATACTGTACACTTATATTGCTCTGTCTCCCTCTTTCTGTGCCTCTCTTCTTTTTGTCAATATTCCTTTTACACACCCCCTCTCCTTTCTCTATTTTTTTTCTTTTCACTCCATCCTTCTTTCTTTCATCCCTTTCTTGCTCTTCAACCTTCTCAACCTTCTGGTCCTGTACCAAAAGGACTCATCTCACCCTTAGTCCACAGGCATGAGAACTTAAAGAGCAAGAGGAAGTGAAAGGAAAATTAGGGCAAGGAAACAGATAAAAGAAATCACTCATGAGGAAGAATCAGCAGAAAACTCTAGGCAACATGAAGAACCAGTCCAGAACTACACGGCCAAGGGACCATCAGGTAGCTACTGCAGAGGATTCCACCTATAAAGAAACATTAGGAATCACAGAAAGGGAATTTAGAATACTGAAAATAATGAAAGAAATGATGGAAACAATGAAGGAAACTGCTAATAAAGTGGAAAATAACCAAAAGGAAATCCAAAAACAGAATCAAATAAGAGATGAATGATATGAAGAATATAAAAAGGATATAGCAGAGCTAAAGGAACTGAAACAGTCAATTAGGGAACTTAAAGATGCAATACAAAGTATCAGCAACAGGTTAGACAATGCAGAAGAAAGAATTTCAGAGGTAGAAGACAAAGTTCTTGAGATAGATAGTTAAAAAGGAAGAAAACAAGAGAGAGAAAGCAGAATGTTCACTGTCAGAATTATGGGACTTTATGAAGCATTCCAACATACAGCTATAGGAATCTCAGAAGGGAAAGAAGAATGCTCCAGAGGAATGGACCCACACTAGAGAATATTATAAAAGAAAATTTCCCAAATATCATTAAAGATTCTGACACACTACTTTCAGAGGGATATCGGACCCCAGGTCGCCTCAACTCTAACCGAGCTTCTCCAAGACACATTGTGATGAACCTGTCCAAAGTCAAGACAAGAGAAAACATTCTGCAAGCTGCCAGGAGTAAGCGCCAGTTGACCTAGAGGGGCAAATCCATCAGAGTGACCGCAGACTTCTCTAATGAAACTTTCCAAGCAAGAAGACAATGGTCATCTACCTTTAATCTACTTAAAAAGAACAATTTCCAGCCCAGAATTCTGTACCCTGCTAACCTAAGCTTAAAAATTGATGGCGAAATCAAATAATTTATGGAAATACAAACATTGAGGAAATTCACCACAACAAGAACAGCTCTACAGGAAATATTTCAACCTGTTCTGCACACTGACCACCACAATGGATCAGCAGCAAAGTAAGAACTCAGAAATTAAACGACAGAACCTAACCTCCACACTGATGCAAAAGATAAAACTAAGCAATGGACTCTCACCAAATAAGATGAATAGAATACTACCACACTTATCAATTATCTTAATAAATGTTAATGGCTTGAACTCCCCACTGAAGAGACATAGATTGGCTGACTGGATTAAAAAACACAAGCCATCCATTTGCAGTCTGCAAGAAACACACCTGGCTTCAAAAGACAAATTAAAGCTCCGAGTCAAGGGTTGGAAGACAATTTTTCAGGCAAATGGAATTCAGAAGAAAAGAGGAGTTGTAATATTATTTTCAGATACATGTGGATTTAAAGCGACTAAAGTCAAAAAACACAAAGAAGGTCACTATATTGGTCAAGGGAAAAATACAACAAGAAGATGTTTCAATTCTAAATATTTATGCACCCAATTTAAATGCTCCCAGATTCTTGAAACAGACCTTACTCAGTCTGAGCAATATGATATCTGATAATACCATAAGAACATGGGACTTTAACACTCCTCTTACAGAGCTAGACAGAGCCTCTAAACAGAAATTAAACAAAGATATAAGAGATTTAAATGAGACCCTAGAACAACTGTGCTTCATAGATGCATATAGAACACTCTATCCCAAAGATAAAGAATATACATTCTTCTCATCACCCCATGGAACATTCTCCAAAGTTGATCATATCCTGGGACACAAAACAAATATCAACAGTATCAAAAGAATTGAAATTTTACCTTGTATCTTCTCAGATCATAAGGCACTAAAGGTGGAACTCAACTCTAACAAAAACGTTCAACCCCACACAAAGGCATAGAAATTAAACATTATGTTGAATGAAAGATGGGCGCGAGAAGAAATAAAACAGGAAATTATCCACTTCCTTGAGCATAACAACATTGAAGATACAAGCTACCAAAACCTGTGGGATACTGTAAAAGCAGTTTTGAGAGGAAAATTTATTGCTTTAGATGCCTACATTTGAAAAACAGAAAGAGAGCGCATCAACAATCTCACAAGCCATCTTATGGAATTGGAAAAAGAAGAACAACCTAAGCCTAAACTCAGTAGAAGAAAAGAAATATCCAAAATCAAATCAGAGATCAATGAAATTGAAAACAAAAGAATTATTCAAGAAATTAATGAAACAGGAGTTGGTATTTTGAAAAAATAAATAAAATAGACAAACCATTGGCCAGACGAATGAGAAATAGAAAGTGAAATCTCTAGTAACCTCAATCAGAAATGATAAAGGGGAAATAACAACTGATCCCACAGAGATACAAGAGATCATCTCTGAATACTATCAGAAAATCTATGCCCAGAAATTTGACAATGCGAAGGAAATGGATCAATATTTGGAATCACACCTTCTCCCTAGACATAGCCAGGAAGAAATAGAGCTCCTGAACAGACCAATTTCAAGCACTGAGATAAAAGAAACAATAAAAAATCTTACAACCAAAAAACGCCCTGGTCCAGATAGCTTCAAATCAGAATTCTATCAAACCTTCAAGAAAGAGCTTATTCCTGTACTTCAGAAATTATTCCCAAAAATTGAGGAAGAAGGAATCTTCCCCAACACATTCTATGACGCAAACATCACCCTGATACCAAAACCAGGAAAAGACCCAAACAAAAAGGAGAATTTCAGACCAATCTCACTCATGAATATAGATGCAAAAATTCTCAACAAAATCCTAGCCAATAGATTACAGCTTATCATCAAAAAAGTCATTCATCATGATCAAGTAGGCTTCATTCCAGGGATGCAAGGCTGGTTTAACATACGCAAGTAGATAAATGTTATCCACCATATTAACAGAGGCAAAAATAAATCATATGATCCTCTCAATAGATGCAGAAAAAGCATTTGATAAAATCCAGCATCCTTTTCTAATTAGAACACTAAACAGTATAGGCATAGGTGGCACATTTCTAAAACTGATTGAAGCTATCTATGACAAACCCACAGCTAGTATTTTACCGAATGGAGTAAAACTGAAAGCTTTTCTTCTTAGAACTGGAACCAGACAAGGTTGTCCTCTGTCACCTTTACTATTTAACATAGTGCTGGAAGTTCTAGCCAATACAATTAGGCAAGACAACGAAATAAAGGGAATCCAAATGGGAGCAGAGGAGGTCAAACTCTCCCTCTTTCCTGACGACATGATCTTATACTTAGAGAATCCAAAAGACTCAACCACAAGACTCCTAGAAGTCATCAAAAAATACAGTAATGTTTCAGGATATAAAATCAATGTCCACAAGTCAGTAGCCTTTGTGTACACCAAGAACAGTCAAGATGAGAAGCTAATTACGGACACAACTCCCTTCACCATAGTCTCAAAGAAAATGAAATACCTAGGGATATACCTAACGAAGGAGGTGAAGGAACTCTATAAAGAAAACTATGAAATCTTCAGAAAGGAAATAGCAGAGGATATTACCAAATGGAAGAACATACCATGCTCATGGATGGGAAGAATCAACATTGTTAAAATGTCTATACTTCCCAAAGCAATCTACCTATTCAATGCCATTCCTATCAAAATACCAACATCGTACTTTCAAGATTTGGGAAAAATGATTCTGCGTTTCGTATGGAACCGGAAAGAACCCCGTATAGCTAAGGCAGTTCTCTGTAACAAAAATAAAGCTGGGGGCATCAGCATACCAGATTTTAGTCTGTACTACAAAGCCATAGTGCTCAAGACAGCATGGTACTGGCACAAAAACAGAGACATAGACACTTGGAATCGAATTGAAAATCAAGAAATGAAACTAACATCTTACAACCACCTAATCTTTGATAAACCAAACAAGAACATACCTTGGGGGAAAGACTCCCTATTCAATAAATGGTGTTGGGAGAACTGGATGTCTACATGTAAAAGACTGAAACTGGACCCACACCTTTCCCCACTCACAAAAATTTGATTCAAGATGGATAAAAGACTTAAATTTAAGGCAGAAAACAATAAAAATCCTCAAAGCGCGGGCGGCGCCTGTGGCTCAGCAGGTAGGGCGCCGGTCCCATATGCCGGAGGTGGTGGGTTCAAACCCAGCCCCGGCCAAATTAAAAAAAAAAAAAAAAAAAAAAATCCTCAAAGAAAGCATAGGAAAAACACTGGAAGATATTGGCCTGGGGAAAGACTTCATGAAGAAGACTGCCATGGCAATTGCAACAACAACAAAAATAAACAAATGGGACTTCATTAAACTGAAAGGCTTCTGTACAGCTAAGGAGACAATAACCAAAGCAAAGAGACAACCTACACAATGGTAAAGGATATTTGCATATTTTCAATCAGACAAAAGCTTGATAACTAGGATCTAGAGAGAACTCAAATTAATCCACATGAAAAAAGCCAACAATCCCATATATCAATGGGCAAGAGACATGAATAGAACTTCCTCTAAAGATGACAGACGAATGGCTAACAAACACATGAAAAAATGTTCATCATCTCTATATATTAGAGAAATGCAAATCAAAACAACCCTGAGATATCATCTAACCCCAGTGAGAATGGCCCACATCACAAAATCTCAAAACTGCAGATGCTGGGGTGGATGTGGATAGAAGGGAACACTTTTACACTGCTGGTGGGACTGCAAACTAGTACAACCTTTCTGGAAGGAAGTATGGAGAAAGCTCAAAGCACTCAAGCTAGACCTCCCATTTGATCTTGCAATCCCATTACTGGGCTTCTACCCAGAAGGAAAAAAATCCTTTTATCATAAGGACACTTGTACTAGACTGTTTATTGCAGCTCAATTTACAATTGCCAAAATGTGGAAACAGCCTAAATGCCCACCAACCCAGGAATCGATTAACAAGCTGTGGTATATGTATACCATGGAATACTATTCAGCCATTAAAGAAAATGGAGACTTTACATCCTTCGTATTAACCTGGATGGACGTGGAAAACATTATTCTTAGTAAAGCATCACAAGAATGGAGAAGCATGAATCCTATATACTCAATTTTGATATGAGGACAATTAATGACAATTGTGGTTATGGGGGGGGAAGCAGAAAAAGGGACGGAGGGAGGGAGGTGGGGCCTTGGCGTGTGTCACACTTTATGCGGTCAAGACATGATTGCAAGAGGGACTTTACCTAAGAATTGCAATCAGTGTAACCTGGCTTATTGTACCCTCAAAGAATCCCCAACAACAACAAAAAAAATAAATAAAATAAAATAAAATGAAGGATAAAAAAAAAAAGAATTAAAATCATTTTTTGCAAAGTGATTTTTGGTCTTTTGGATATACTCCTAGTAAAAGAATTGCAGGATCCAATGGCAGGTCAATTTTTAGATCCCTGAGTGTTCTCCAAACTTCTTTCCAAAGGAACATGTTAGCTTGCATTCCGAATAGCCAAGTCATGGAAAAAGCCCAAGTGCCCATTGACCCATGTATGGATTAATAAATAGTGGTATATGTATACCATGGAATACTATGCAGCATTTAAAAAAGATGGAAACTTTACTTCTTTTATGTTTACACGGAGGGACCTGGAGTATATTCTCCTGAGTAAAGTATCTCAAGAATGAAGGAAAAAGTATCCAATGTACTCAGCACTTCTATGAAACCAACTTATATTTACTCACACTTTCTTATGAAAGATAGAACACAACTACATCCCAGGATGAAGGAGAGATATGGAGTGGGAAGGCAGGGGAGGGGAGAGGTTTGATAGAGGGCAGGTAAACAGCGGGATCACACCTATGGAGCATATTGCAAGGGTACAAGTCAAATCTATCAAGTGTAGAACATAAAAGTCTTAACACAATAATCAAGTAATAAATGAGGCAAAAGCTCTATGAATTAGTTTCATGTAAGCATGTCAAATTGTATAAAAAAAACAACACATTGTACCCCACATATGCATAAATGTATTCATGATCTATGTGTATATGACTTAATAAAAAAACGAATTTAAATCAGAGTGTATTCTTTTACTACAATGGGATTAAATTATAGTGAAAATTAATAACAGAAAGGTAACAAAAAACTCTCTTGAGTATTTGGAAGCCCAACAACACATTTCCATATAATCCACGGCTTAAAGAGGAAAGTCTTCTGAAAAACTTAAAATTTTATTGCATTAAACAATCCTGAAAATGAAAATGAAAGCATGTGGAACATAGCTAAGACAGTGCTGAGGGAAATCTGTAGTGCTGATTGCACGCATTAATAAAGAGAGAAAGTTTCCATTAATCAAAGCTCCCACCTCAAGAGGGTGGCAAGATAAGAGCAAAGAAAACTCAAAGCAAGCAGAGGAAGAGAATTATAAATAGAAGATCAAGAATCAAGAGAGTTAAGAACAAAAATTAGAGACAATTTATAAAATTAGCTCCAAGTTCCTTGAGAACATCTAACAAAGTTGCCAAGCCTGTAGCAAGACAGGCAAGGGAGAAAAGAGAAAACACAAATTTCCAATATCAGCAAGTAAACATGGACTAACACTGCAGCTCCTGTAGACATAAAAGTCATAATGAGGTACCACAGATCAATTGGACATAAAAATAATACTAACAAAATATTATTACAACTCTACACAGATATGTTGGACAATTTAGATGAGATGGATAAACTCCTTGAAAAACACAAAATGCTACAATTTACTAATGTAAAATAGATCACAGGAACAGATTTTTAAGTTTTAAGGAAATTGAACTCATAATTAAAAATTGCCCAAATCATAAATCTTCAATCCCAGATCATTTCACTGAAGAATTCTACCAAAAATTTAAGCAAGTGCCATAACCAATTTTATACAATACTTACCAGAAAATAGAAGAGTCGTCAATTCATTTCACATACCTTATATTACCTTGCAACTAAAACAAAACATTCAGTGTAATCCATCATATCAACAAGAAGCCAGACCCCATAGAAAATCTAAGCAGACAAAAAAACATTTGATGAAATTCATTAACCCATGTGACAAAAACTAGCAGAAAATCAGAAAGGGGGACCTTCTCAACTTTATAAAGAGCATCTACTCCCCCTAAAACCACAGCCTAATATAATGGTGAACAGTGAACATTGAATAAATTCTGTCCTCTATCACCAATCCTTTCTCAGTATAGGGCTGGAAGTTTTAAGCAACAAGGCAGTACAAATAAATTAAAAATATATAGATTAAAACTGACCATGTTTTCAAATGCCATAGTTGTCTACATAGGAAATTCCAAGAGTGGGAGGAAGTGTCAGGAGATTGAGTAAGGGTTCTGGTGGTTACATGTGATACATCTTAGGACTATAACATGCAGTCTCTCAAAGTTCCTGGTTTTGATATTGTTCTGCTATGTAAGACAAAACCCTTGGGGAAAATGGATGCATGAGACATCTCTATATAATCCTGGCAACTTCCTTAAATCTATAGTCACTTACAAATACATTTTTAAAAATTCAGGGGGATAAAATGCTAGCAGCTATTTAAAATGAAACACAGCCATCTATAGAATGATAGTTCAAAACCATAATGCGCTGATTAATTTTCAAAATATTTTAGTTCTGATTCTCAGACTAAAATAAGAATAAAGTATTCTTCATGTTAGGGACTCAGTTATGTGACAACCAAAGTGCTTTACATTCAGGCACTATTGATATAACAAGGAGGGTATTGAGTTTTCAAAGTCCTTAAAACATTTTAGATATTCTCAAATGGGTTATTTTTAATTATTGACTATAATTTAGTAAATGCTTTTATAATACTTTCTTTGCCCTAATATTGTTACAGAAGATTTATAAATGTTAACTTGACCTTCATAACAAGCCTATAAAGTAAGAATTATTATTATTATTCTTTCACTAATGAGAAAATTGAGATGTAGAGAGACTGAGTGACTTCTCTGAGGAACAGAGACCTAGGACAAGACACAGCTGGGATGTGAAGCCAGCGAGCCCTGTTTCAGAACCTGTCTACAAACAATGTGTTGCTACAAGAAAAAAAAGAAAATCAAAATCAATGGGGACAAATGATCATTTCTGAAATATCATTGCTGATTTTCACATAATAAATTTTAATTATATATGAAGAAGTTTGTTTATTAATATTTTTGCAAGAATGCTCTTGTTCACATGCCTGCTAAAAAGTAATAACGAATGGTAAATTAAATTGCATCATTATAGTCAAATAATTTCCAAGCTAATGTTATTAAAAATCTTACAATATTCACATCAAAAATATTAATACAGTTATTATGAAATGGAATGGACTCTGTAAAATAAGTTACCTATGCCAATAAATGTATTAGAGAACTATGTTTAAGAATTTACTAAAATGAATTTTAATAAGTCCGGTTTCATTCTATTAGCAAACCACTAAGAGTATTACAACAATGCAGTTTTTGGCCGGGGCCGGGTTTGAACCCACCACCTCCGGCATGTGGGGCTGGCACCCTACTCCTTTGAGCCACAGGTGCTGCTAACAATGCTACTTTTATTTGAACTTATTATTATTCCCATGAATATTTCTTCTTCTTATAAGTTAACAAAACTGTTGAGCTCCAATAAAGAGTAAAGTAATAATAAAATAGTCCGTGTATGTAGATGATTTAGCATTCTTCAGAAATAGTACTTATCAGGAATAGGAGAAACATTTATAACAGAATGTAGTTTTAAATATTAAAATGTAAGACTAATTAAAGAAGATAGTGATTACTTTGCATATGATTTAGATAGGCGACATGGTATCAGTTTAGGAGTTGTAGAATAGTACAGTCCGGAATTAAGATGACGTAAAATGCCAATTGTAAAATTTTAAATCACAAATTAAAGTGTCAAGTCACTAAAATAAAATGTAAAGCATCAGTGCTCTAACCACTCTAGAAAAGAAGAAATAAAATCATTAATTGCACAAATACATTTCTCACAAACACATATACATACTGATATGGCTTAATTGTTTGGCCCCTCCAAATCTCATGTTGAAATTTGATCCCCAATGTTAGAAGTAGGATTGATCCAGAAACTTTTTGGGGGAGGTATTTGGAGCACGTGGACAGAGCCCCCAGGAATGGTACGGTACCCTCTCTAACAAGATGAGTGGGTTGTTACGTTGTCACTTCACAGGACAGCTGGTTGTTTGTAACTTCAATACTTCTATGAGTTGAGCAATTGATTTTATAAGCATTCATTTTTAATATTTCAAAATAGCTGGCTATCTACCCAAAATTACTAAGGAATATTTTTAAATGTGTTGCATTTGGCACATTCTCCCCAAATACACAAATAATTGTACATAACATTCTGATTTCCATGTTCTAAAAATAAATAGCTGTACAATGCTGTTAACTTGATTAAATAAAGTCAGTTTCTATCAGTTTTCTAAGTCAGGCTTGTCAACAGTTCTCCATGAACTACTCCCCAAAGAGAAGAAGGAAAATCTTTCTACAAATTCCAATTCAGAATTTAATTTACACATTCTTTGGTGAATGTTCTTGTCTAGTCCCTTGCTCTGCCCTGGGAGTCAATGAGGAATAATTAATAGCAGGGCAATAACTCGCTCTGACTACACCTTCATACCCAAAGGAGTGATCGCTGGAAATCAGCACCTGCAAAAAGGTGAGGGTGACCAGAGCTTCCTGTGAATAAGTTAATGGTGTTGGCCTGTGGCTCAAAGGACTAGGGCACCGGCTCCATATACCGGAGGTGGCAGGTTCAAACCTGGCCTCGCCAAAAAGGGTGAAAAAAAAAAAGTTAATGGTGTTTATTAGAAGAAGAGTGCCAGAAAATTCCAAACTCTGAAGTATTTTTAATCAGATACACCTAGTCTTTCTATATTACTCATTGTGTTTAAAAGAGGAACGTATGCATTTACAGGACATGGCTGGCTGGAGAATAGTGGGGGGTGTCAGGTAAGCATTTTCCTGTCTATATAATTAGTGTATTACAAAAGATCTACAAAACAGAAATAGCTTTGTTTATAAACAGCATTTCTACATGTATAGCCTGAAACCAGTCCTTTAATTTGTAATCAAGACATGAATGAATGAAGAAGGTAAGAGGGTCTTGGAAGCTGCGTTTGATATTTTTGGGCTCCTTCAGGAAAGGATAATTTTCTCTGTTTATCGTGCTGGCCTCTGCTCTTTACATCATTACTGAAGTTTGGAGCTGGAAGAGATTTGTCACCAGAGCCTACTTTTACATTTAAACCTCATAGTAAAAGTGATTGGTGGCAGCCATGAGACTATCTTTTAGGCCTAGAAATTACAATGATTGAAGCACTCTTTAGCAAAAAAGGTGAGATAAATTGAGAAATTACAATTTGATGTTGGAAGGGTTCCCTTTGCACCCTGGGTCTGAAGTGTACTTACGGAGTGTGGGCGCCAGGGATGTAATGGTAAAAAAGACAAACAGGGTATTTCTATTCCTTTCCATGGCTCCTATAACCATGCACCACAAATTAGTGGCTTAAAATCATGTGGATATATTATTTTACAATTCTGAATGTCAGATTCTGAAATGGATCTCATTCAGTTAAAGCCAAGGTGTCAGAAGGGTGCAGAATTATGTTCCTTTCTGAAGGCTCCAGGGGACCATCAGTATTCTCCATCCCCATGAGCCACCCATTTCCCCAGTCCCATGCCCCCCTTTCATCTTGAAAGCCTGGTTGAGTCTTAAAGGCTGGTTGAGTCTTTCTCACATCCAATTACTCAAATGCTGACTCTTTAACCTTCCTCATCCACATTTAAGTATCTTTTCATCAGACTGTGGCTACAACTTCAACTTCCCCTTGCCATGTAACGTAACATAACATATTCACAGATTGGGCAGATTAGAATATTTTGCAGGAGCTGAAATTCTGCCCACCACAATATTATTCATAAAATATAAAGGTGCTCTGATTTTACATTAATCTTATCTGCCTCTGATAGCCTTGCTCTGTCAATTAAATAATTGAGAAGAGTTTGTTTTGGTTGCTCTAAATGTAATATGTTATAAAAATGGAATTAATAGTCTTAATTTCAGTGACAATCTATAGATTGCCATTTGGATTTCTTTTTTTTTTCCTTTTTTTTTTTATTGTTGGGGATTCATTGAGGGTACAATAAGCCAGTTACACTGATTGCAATTGTTAGGTAAAGTCCCTCTTGCAATCATGTCTTGCCCCCATAAAGTGTGACACACACCAAGGCCCCACCCCCCTCCCTCCGTCCCTCTTTCTTTGTGTCATGCCGGCATCACCTTAGCACTAAGTAACCTCAGGATAGTTCCCGTACTGTCAATCAGGATGACATTATTTTCTACCTATTTTACAGAAAAAGAGAAGAAGAAAGGCGAAAAATAATTTTGTTATTAGTGCAGTTGGCATGACTAGGAGTGCTCAAGCTAATAAATGTGGTCTTTTTTTATGTTGTTTGTTTGTTTTTTTTTTTTTGAGACAGAGTCTCACTTTGTCACCCTCGGTAGAGTGCTGTGGTGTCACAGCTCACAGCAACCTCAAACTCTTGGGCTTGAGCAATTCTCTTGCTTCAGCCTCTGGTCTTCTGTTTTGAAAAACCTTTATGATTTGGTCTATCATCAGATGTTCCACTGTATATTTTCATAGATCAATTTCCATTAATCTACACGAATCACTAAAAGATGGCTAATCCATAGCTTTTAGGGAAATCCACATTTTACGGTCTTGCTCAAAGGTTGTCTTTTCCACATTAACTTTATAGAGCCTACCCATCCAGACTAGAAATTTATCTAAATTTCTATTTATTTTGTACTTGAGTTTATCTGATTAATGTTGATTTTATTGTTGTCAAGGTTTAACTTTTCTTATCACTCTGTGAATCATGCATAATGCTGTGTACCCATCTCAACCAGTTCTATGCAATAATAATAAAAAAGGAATTGTGTTGAATTGCTTACAAATTTTAATAATAGCTCCAAAATTCTTAACTTTCTCATTTAAATAGTATAGCCATGTTCAAATTAGCAAACCAGTAGGACTGAGAACTATTTTTATCTTATGAATTCAGAAAGTCAAGACAGACTTACTGATCCTTGTTGGTCTCACCTACATTTTTTGTTGTTGTTGTAGTTTTGGCTGGGGCCAAGTTTGAACCTGCCACCTCTGGTATGGGGCTTAAGCCCTACTCCTTGAGCCACAGGGCGCCACCCACACCTACGTTTTTCTGAATGAGGAAGTTGCCATATTTTGTGACTTCTACTTAAAAAGGACCAAGCATAATCACATTTACAGTTAAGAAAAAGAAAAAAACAAATATATATATACTTTTTCAAAGAATAATATAAGCAAATGTATTTCCTGTCACTTGGCTATCTTTTCTATTATTTATCTCTTTGGTGATTATTTGAGATAGTAATAGAGCTAGATTACTACATTCTATCTTAATGTCATGAATGGTACCTGGGGGAGATATTTATAATGTCTAACACCTAAATAATTGTCAACAAAAATAATAATTGTTTACTATCTAAAAGGGAATAATTAATATTGACGTATTTCTAGTTCATTTCTAATTGTAAGTAATATTATTATTTAAATAGAAATTTCTCTTCGTATTAAATATTATTTCTTAAATGAAATATTGCACACTTAACATCAATTCAGGTGGACTATTCCTAAAAATCATGCTATTCTTAAAAATCATGCAAGGCAGTGGTCACCAGCAACTCAGGCTCCAATAACTATTTCTAACATCATATACAGTTACAGTTTTCCCCTTTAGTGCAATATTAAGCTGTTCAATACCATTTCTGCTCTTGTAGTTCTTCTATGTGAAGGGAAGGACCCTTTCCCAATTTCACTTAATCATCTAAATAAATTCCCTTAAATGATGCTCTTTTGTCCATGAAAGCAGTGATAATGTTATATCATTTTATTACATATGGTCCATTTAACTATCTTTGTCAAAAAAACATGACATACTTTTCCTCAGTGAGTGGTGTTTCACATTTCAGTGACCCAAATTGCACACACAGATAGACACACAGGAACACAAGACTCACAATCCCAGAAGCAGGGGTTTGGGCCTCAATTCTCTCTTTCCACAGGACATTGGGGAGAGGTTTATATGAAGTTCCTCTTATCAAATAAAGTCAGACCTCCATATCTGTGGGTTCTGCATCCATGGATTCAACCAGTCTAAGGGAATAAAACAAGTTCTGACAAATAATGTGCTTCACATAATCTGCTACGACTACTCAGTAAAAGTCACTTATGTTTATTATCTTCAGATTCAAGGTAAAGTCTTCTGAAATCTGGTATTTGCTATTTTGGTATATAAATTATCAATGGCACCAAAACTGTAATTAAATATGAACTGAGCTTAGTACTTTTTAAGACACGACCAGCCCTTAAGAAGCTCATGGTTAGCACATGCTATGCGCTGAGCTTAGCGTTATTAACTTCCAGGATGGGCTGAAATGGTTTCTTAAAACGAATTCAGCTCAACCATAAGGCAACTCCATGGGCCATGGCACAAATCCTCCAGGCAGGATGTGTGTGCAGGTTCAATGCCAATAAAATATACTCACTTTCTGCATGCTGGCCTAAAGCAGAATCTCTGGAGGGAGGGAAGATGGATGAACATTCCAAAGATTCTCTGTGGTGGAATTTCAAGCAGGGCTGCATAGACAGTGACCACTGGGAAACTACATCGTTTGGCAGACCAGTGGAGCAGGCAATTGCCATTGGGAGCCAAGTGTCTCAGCACTGATGAAAAAAGGAACAGAGCTGACAACAATGAAAGGTTTTATGGGGCCTTACTCTCCAGAGGTCAGTGGGGGGATGAGCACGGCCGTGTGGGGATCGCAGGGACACTCAGAGGCACAGGGACATGTCACAAACTCACTATGAAACATATTACTACTCACTGCCAATCTTGTGGCACATTGCAATTAGCAAAGCGATTTCAGAACGAGTCTGTCATTTGACCCTTACTATTATATAATTCTGTGAGGGAGGGGGGCAGTATTTTGCTCATTTAATAAAATGGAAAATTAAGAGTCAGAAAGTTCAAATTATATGTCCAAACGAAGAGATACTAAGTAGCCAAACTATGTCTAAAAGCTATATTTTTCAAATTATATTTTAAGATTTTTTTCATTACATCAATCTTAATTTCATACAAGAAAAACAAGTGAGCATCTATAAGAAATGGTAGAGAAAAAGGGTAAGAAACAAAGCTAACTAGCAGACAGAGGAAATCCAGGTGCCAGGGGAAGTGTGATTATTGAATGTGCTTCAAATTGAATCCTCAGATGTATTCTTCTTAGACAATGAAAGTATTTTTATTCTAGAAAATAAAAAAAAAAAAATGGTCCACAATAAAAATTTCTGTCCTGCTAGCACACAGACAGTATTGCTTATCTTTAACAAATTCAATTTTAAGAGTATACATTAAATGGTAATTAGAATGGTTCAGTATAATTTACTGAATATTGCAGTTGTGTTTACTTGTGAAATTTCTACATCTGTTCTTAGCTTTGAAAGAACATTTTAAGGTCCTTACATGCGATAGAAGGAATATTTCTTTTTTTGCTGGCGGCATCATTTGACTGTACATGAGACTATGTATATTATTATCAAACCGTCACCAAAATCAAGTAATGGTCCAAGATGGGTTCTGCATTGCTGATTTGCATTCCTTTCAGAATCAAAGTCTTTACCAGTAGTTTTCGTTCCTACAATATTTAATCATCGGGAAGGAAAATAATACACCTTTGG
Source organism: Nycticebus coucang (assembly GCF_027406575.1). Taxonomy (NCBI): domain Eukaryota; kingdom Metazoa; phylum Chordata; class Mammalia; order Primates; family Lorisidae; genus Nycticebus; species Nycticebus coucang. The sequence goes on from NC_069802.1 coordinate 8,284,161, forward strand.
TCTAAGCTAAGATTAAACTTAAGGAAATAAACTTAATTGGGCTATTAACATATTATACTAGGAATCAGAGAGTGATTTTCCTTTTATTTCTTCTCAGCATGAATACAGTTCCAGCTCATTTAGCAGATTTTTTTCCTCTTTACTGTTTCACCTTGTAATAGAATCTTGACTTGCTCTTTCACTGCCAGAGCTGCCATTTACCATCCTGGGAAATGTGAACACTTATTTTAATTTACATCTTAGGCTTTTGAATGTAGAATGACATGACAACTCCCCTTTAAAGTTTTGTAAACATAGTAGCTACATTAACACAAATACTGGGTGAATAGAAATTTAGCATCAATTAATTAAATAGACATTGTGCTCTCTCTAGTTTTCTTTATAGCGAGGACATTCCTCATCACCACAACATCCTAAAATTAGGATGGATAATAGACACCTGAACATCTTTACAAAGCTAAATCCTGAGGGCTTTTGAGTACTAAATGAATTGAAGTCTCTCAAATCCCTCTGTATAAGAAGGGAAGAACTGAAGTCTCCCTCAGTTCATTTTCAGACATGACTCACCACATACATCATTCTTCCCATGCTTTTCTTTTATGTCATATCCCAACCTGTGTATTTGTGCAAATTTGTATTTAATTGCTGGTACTTCAGTTATAAGAAGTTTTATTACAGAATAATACAACTAATTTTAAATACCAATACAAGAATTTTAATTGATCATGGATTTTGATTATTATTTATAATGTAAATATGTAGCTTCCAAGACCCTCTTTAATTTAAAGTATTTAGTTAGCACCAACGTGTAGGATAATATTTAGAAATAAACATATCCTACATCAAGCACACAAAGTGAACTCAGCGTGAGTTTAAAACAACTTGCTATTCTTACAGGGCCCCCTGGGACATGCACAGAGTTAGCTTGCCTGGAGTTAAAATTCCACAAGCCAATTCTCTGAAGTTGTGCACCCTGTTAAGCCTGAGGACAAAGGCCATGCCACACTTCCTCAGAGATATGGGCCAGAGAGTTGATGTATGGTAAAAACATATTGTCAGAGGTCTATAGGTGCCCTGCCCTGAGGAGAGACACAGTCGTTACTTCATGCTGAGTAAACTGAGTGAACACTTGAAAGTACCTTTCCATTAATTCTGTTCCCCTGTGGCTGCTTTCTTCTTTGTGATCTTTATTTAGATACCTGCCCAAGAGATTAGTCAGTGTCTAGAAGAGGATGTTTACTGCAGAAGTGATTGTGTTGGTGTGGTAACAAGATATTTCCTTACAAGTTAATTTCAGATAGGTAAAATGAGGTAATGGTGAAACTAACAAATGATAGATTAAGTGTGACTAGAAGTGTATAAAATCAGATCCCCGAAATAAAGAACTTTGCTACATGCCATCCCATAATATGTAGTCTGTTTCTTGTTTACCTTTAATAATTGTAGGAGTGAGCTTATACACACGACAAAGCTGCTGTTCTTTCATGTCTCCGGTCACACAACACAACCCCTTCCCAGTTAATGTGCTGGAAATGTGGGGTAGGGTAACTTCAGTAGCCAAATAAAAATATGAATATATGTGATTCAGACAGAATAGAAGTTCCCTTCTTCTTTTCCTTACAGTACTTCATGGACTTCAAAGTTAGTGAGACTCTCATCCTCAGTGTGGTCACCAGGGGTTCGAGGCTGGCGGGGAGTCAGCTTTCATCTGCTGATGAAAAGTCCCCCTAAAGATTTAATATATCACTGGCAAACTAGAAGGAGATTAGAGCAAAGAGTAGTGTCCTAAGAAGTTACAAATTGAAATGGTGCATGTTTAATCACAGTGTTCACACAACACTGTGAGGAGGGTGGGAATACAGGAAGAAGAGGAGAACGTGAACCTCTGGAGGTGCTCACAGATAGCACCCCAGAGGTCAAGGAAGAGAAATGCATAATTGAGGCCATATAAATCTGAAGCCAGAGGCGGTGCCTGTGGCTCAAGGAGTAGGGTGCCAGCCCCATATACCAGGGGTCACAGGTTCAAGCCCAGCCCCAGCCAAAACTGCAAAAAAAAATCTGAAGCTGAATCCTAAATTTAGGACGTCTCATTCTCTCTCTCCCTTTCTCCCTGTTTTCTTCTCTCCCATGACACATGGAAAGACATGAGTATATTCATTGGTGGCTCCAGCTAAATCCTCTGCGACACTAGCATCAACAGTCAGATGTAAATACGTGACCTTTTCTATGATTCCAGCCCCTCAGCCATTGAAGTTCCAGACAGTGACAAGGAGAACCGGTCTTTGTTTTCCTCTTTTGAATTCCTTCCTAATCCACAGAACTCATTGGCACACTGATTGTTTGTTGTATGCCCTGATGTTTTGTGTCAATACATTACAAAGGTATTATAACTGAAATATCAGAAAACAAAATTTTCTAGTAATACCTAAATATTCACATATATTCTTTTTTTTTTCAGCTCCAAAGGCCACTATTTTATTTTTTTATTTATTTTATTTTTTTATTAAATCATAGCTGTGTACATTAGTATGATCATGGGGCACCATACACTTGGTTCATAGACTGTTTGACACATTTAAATCACACTTTTATTGCATTTCCCTAAAAGATTAGCCTAGAAGACATCGATCTCTCCTAAAGAATTGGTTACTTCTGTTGCGTGGTCAATTTCTATATATATATATATTTTTTTTTTTAATTATTATTATTAAATCATAGCTCTGTACATTAATGAAATCATGGGGCAACATACACTGGTTTTAAAGACCGTTTGACACATTTTCATCATACTGGTTAACATAGCCTTCCTGGCATTTTCTCAGTTATTGTGTTAAGACATTTATATTCCACATTTACTAAGTTTCACACGCATCCTTGTAAGATGCACCGCAGGTGTAATTCCAGCAATCACCCTCTCTCCACCCACCTCCGCCCTCCCTCTCCTCCCTTTCCCCCTTTCCCCTATTCTGAGGTTATAACTGGATTATAGCTTTCATGTGAAAGCCATAAATTAGTTTCATAGTAGGGCTGAGTACATTGCATACATTTTATTCCATTCTTGAGATACTTTACTAAGAAGAATATGTTCCAGCTCCATCCATGTAAACATGAAAGAGGTAAAGGCTCCATCTTTCTTTAAGGCTGCATAATATTCCATGGTGTACATATACCACAATTTATTAATCCATTCATGGATCGATGGGCACTTGGGCTTCTTCCATGACTTAGCAATTATGAAGTGGGCTGCAATAAACATTCTGGTACAAATATCTTTGTTATGATGTGATTTTTGGTCTTCTGGGTATATGCATACTAGAGGAATTATAGGATTGAATGGCAGATCTATTTTTAGATCTCTAAGTGTTCTCCAAACATCTTTCCAAAAGGAATGTATTAATTTGCATTCCCACCAGCAGTGTAGAAGTGTTCCCTTTTCTCCACATCCATGCCAACATCTCTGGTCTTGGGATTTTGTGATATGGGCTAATCTTACTGGAGTTAGATGATATCTCAAAGTAGTTTTGATTTGCATTTCTCTGATGATTAAAGATGATGAGCATTTTTTCATATGTCTATAGGGCGTGCACCTGTCTTCTTCAGAGAAGTTTCTCTTCAATTCCCTTGCCCAGCCTGCGATGGGATCACTTGTTCTTCTCTTGCTTAAATGTTTGAGTTCTCTGTGGATTCTGGTTTTTAAACTTTTGTTGGAGACATAACTTGCAAATATCTTCCCCCATTCTGAGGGCTGTTTGCTTGCATTACTTACTGTGTTCTTGGCTGTGCAGAAGCTTTTAAGTTTGATCAGGTCCTAGTAGTGTATTTTTTAAGCTGCTTCAATTGCCGGGGGGTTCCTCCTCATAAAATACTCGCCAAGACCGATTTCATCAAGGGTTTTCCTTGCACTCTCTTCTAGTATTTTTATAGTTTCATGTTTTAAGTTTAAATATTTAATACAGTGAGAGTCTATCTTAGTTAATGATGAAAGGTGTGGGTCCAGTTTCAGTCTTCTACAGGTTGCCAGCCGTTCACCCAGAACCATTTGTTAAATAGGGAATCTTTTCCCCACTGAAGGTTTTTAATTGGCTTGTCAAAGATCAAATAACGGTAAGTAGCTGGATTCATCTCTTGTTTCTCTATTCTGTTCCAGACATCCACTTCTCTGTTTTTGCGCCAGTAACATGCTGTTTTGATCACTATCAATTTATAGTATAGTCTGAGGTCTGGTAGCATGATTCCTCCTGCTTTGTGTTTATTTCTGAGAAATGTCTTGGCTATTTGAGGTTTTTTTCTGATTCCATATAAAACAAAGTATTATTTTTTCAAGATCTTTAAAGTATGACAGTGGAGATTTAATAGGGATTGCATTAAAATTGTATATTGCTTTGGATAGTATAGACATTTTAACAATGTTCATTCTTCCCAGCCATGAGCATGGTATGTTTTTCCATTTGTTAACATTTTCAGCTATTTCTTTTCTTAGAGTTTCATAGTTCTCTTTATAGAGATTTTTCACATCCTTTGTTAGATATACTCCCAAATATTTCATCTTCTTTGGCACTACTATGAATGGAATAGAGTCCTTAACTGTTTTTTCAGCTTGACTATTGTTGGTATATAAAAAGGCTACCAATTTATGAATGATTTTGTAACCTGAGACACTGGTGTATTCTCTGATCACTTCTTTGTCAGTACCACGTGCGCTAACCAATTGTGCCACTGGAGCACTTCTCTGATCACTTCTAAGAGTTTTGTAGTAGAATCCCTGGTGTTTTCCAGTTATCCAATCATATCATCTGCAAAGAGTGAAAATTTGATCTCTTCTGACCCTACATGGATACCCTTGATCACCTTTTCTTTCCTAATTGCGGTGGCTAAAACTTCCATTACAATGTTAAAGAGGAGTGGAGACAATGGGCAGCCTTGTCTGGTTCCTGATCTGAGTGGAAATGATTTCAATTTAATTCCATTCAATATGATATTGGCTGTGGGTTTGCTGTAGATGGCCTCTATCAGATTAAGAAATGTCCCTTCTATACCAATTTTCTTAAGTGTTCTGATCATGGGATGCCAGATATTATCAAAAGCTTTTTCTGCATCAATTGATAGAATCATATGGTCTTTGTTTTTTAATTTGTTTATGCGCTGACTTATACTTATAGATTTACGTATATTGAACCAGCCTTGACACCCTGGGATAAAACCGACTTGGTCATAATGTATAATTTGTTTGATGTGTTGCTGGATTCTGTTTGTTAGGATCTTGTTGAATATTTTTGCATCTATATTCATTAGTGATATTGGTCTATAATTTTCTTTTCTTGTTCGGTCTTTTCCTGGTTTGGGGATCAGGGTGATGTTTGCTTCATAGAACGTGTTGAGTAGTCTTCCTTCTTTTTCTACATTTTGGAACAGGTTGAGTAATATAAGTACTAATTCCACTTTAAAGGTTTGGTAGAATTCTGATGTGAAACCATCTGGTCCCGGGCTTTTCTTTTTAGGGACATTTTGTATGGTTGATGCTATTTCAGAACTTGATATGGGCCTGTTCAAAATTTCCACTTAATTCTGGCTAATTCTTAGAAGGTGACATGCTTCCAAATATTGGTCAATTTCCATCAGTTTTTCATATTTCTGAGAATAAAGTTTCTTGTAATATTCATTAAGGATTTTTTGAATTTCTGAGAAGTCTGTTATTATTTCGTTTTTGTCGTTTCTGATTGATGAGATTAGATATATATATATTTTTTTCCTGGTTAGGTTAGCCAATGGTTTATCTATTTTATTGACCTTTTCAAAAAACCAATTTTTTGATTTATTGATCTGTTGCATAATTCTTTTGTTTTCAATTTCATTTAGTTCTGCTCTAATTTTGGTTATTTCTTTTCTTCTCCTGGGTGTGGGGTTGGAATGTTCTTCCTTTTCCAGTTGCTTGAGATGTCCCATTAAGTACTTAACTTCCTCTCTTTCCTTTCTCTTAAGGAAGGCTTGCAGTGCTATAAATTTCCCTCTGTGAACTGCCTTTGTGGTATCCCAGAGGTTCTGATAATTCATGTCTTCATTGTCATTTTGTTCCAAAAAGTTGGCAATTTCCTTCTTAATCTCATCTTTGACCCAGCTATCATTCAGCATAAGGTTATTTAACTTCCAGGTTTTTGTATGAGTATGCAGATTCCTGTTGTTACTTAGTTCAACTTTTATTCCATGGTGGTCAGAGAAGATGGAAGGAATAAATTCTATTCCTTTCAATTTCCTGAGGTTAGACTTGTGACCTAAGTTGTGATTGATTTTGGAGTATGTTCCAAGGGCTGATGAGAAGTTGTGTATTCAGTTTTGTTGGGATGAAATGTTTTGTAGATGTCTGCTAAATGCAAATGTTGGATGATTAAGTTTAAATCTAAAATTTCTTTGCTCAGCTTCTTATTGGAGGATCGATCCAACACTGCCAAAGGAGTGTTGAAATCTCCAACTATTATGGAGCTGGAGGAAATCAAGTTGCTCATGTCTGTTACAGTTTCTCTTATAAACTGAGGTACATTCTGGTTGGGTGCATAGATATTAAAAATTGAAATCTCATCATATTGAGTATTACCCTTAACAAATATGAAGTGACCATTCTTACTTTCCTTATTTTTGTTGTTTTAAAGCCTATTGTATCTGCAAATAGAATAGGAACACCTGCTTTTTGCCGATTACCATTTGCCTGAAATATGGACAACCATCCTTTCACCCTGAGTCTATATTTCTATTTTACAGTAAGATGTGACTCTTGTATACAGCAAATATCTGGCCTGAGTTTTTGTATCCAGTCAGCTAACCTATGCTTCTTTAGAGGACAGTTTAAGCCGTTCACATTAATGGAGAATGTTGATAAGTCTGTTAAAATTATGGGTATCAAGTTTTCAAAAGTCTAGTGGACATTTTTAATCATTTTGCCACTGTAGAAGTTGGAGTTTGATCAAAAGTTTCTGAGTGAGTTTACTTTTTTGGCAGAGGATTGGTCTGAGAATATCCTGAAGAGCTGGTTTGGTTATGTCAAATTTCTTCAATATATGAATGTCATTAAAGTATTTAATTTCTCCATTATAAATCTCAGTTTAGCTGGATACAGGATCCGGGGTTGAAAGTTATTTTGCTTTAGAAGATTAAAAGTCGATGACCACCCTCTTCTGGCTTGAAACGTTTCAGCAGAGAGATCTGCAGTCATTCTAATATTCTTCCCTTTGTAGGTAAGGGATTTCTTACGTCTGCTGCTTTCAGTATTTTCTCCTTCATATTAACTTTAGTAAAGTTAATATGATATGCCTGGGGGATGTCTTATTCGAATTGAGTCATGCTGGGGTTCTGAAACTGTCTGCTATCTGAATTTCAGAATCTCTTGGAATGTCTGGAAAATTCTTTTTCATAATTTCATGGAGAAGGGACTCTGGGCCTTGCAAGGCCACTTCATCACTTTCAGGGATTCCCATGAGGTGGATATTACCCTTCTTTGAATTATCCCAGAGCTCTCTGAGAGAATGATCCATTTTTGCTCTCCATTTCTCTTGGAGAGTTTGGGAGCATTCAAAGGTTTGTCTTCAACGTCAGAAATCCTTTCTTCTGCTTGCTCCACTGTTACTGAGGGATTCTACTGTATTTTTCAGATATTTGAAGGCTGAAAATTCTTGCTTCAGTGCGTCAAAATCTTTGGTGGTTTTGTCTTTAAATTCGTTAAATTCTTGTGACGACTTTTGAATTGCTCCTTGAATTTCTAATTCCAAATTTTCTTCCATTCTATTAATCTTGTTTGCAATCCAAATTCTGAATTCAACTTCTGACATCTCGGCCATCTGTTTATAAATGGGATTTTCAGTTATATCTGCCATATCTTTCCATGGGGTGTGAGGGATATTCTGGTTATCCTCAGGGGTGATCTATTCTGGTTATTCATGTTACCAGAGTTTTTCCACTGATTCTGGCCCATGATTGTTTTACACTGTTTGATTTTTCCCCTGGAGCTTTGTCAAGGACACTTGCAGTGCTATGGCCTGAGAAACTGGGGACCTGTTTGGTGTAGTGGGGCTAAGTGGTTCTGTCTTTTTTTCAGCTGGTCTCTGTTTGACCATAGTGAAACAGTTACTCTGGGCTGAAGTCTCAGCTGTGGAGAAATACCAGCAATTATGTCACCCTGCCCCCCACAGGCAACAATTGGAAAAGGAAAATCCAACCTTTCTACAACCAAACACTCAGGGCACCATCTGAATTGTCCTCGGGTTATTGGCTCAGTTCAAAATGTCCAAATAAATTGTCTCAGTCAGCACCTGTCTCAGGTGGGAGAGTTTAAAGGTTTCTGGCAACTGGATCACAGGGGTCCGGTGAGTACTCATATATGGCTTTCTCCAGTGCTACATGGAGTCAGGAGGACCCACCCAGCAAATAGATCAGTCTGGTAAGGTTAATGCCTCATTCCCCACCTTGCACCTCTGTCACACCCAGCCAACTGATAGCCCTGCAGGGCTGTGACTCAGTTGCCTGTAGTGAACAGATACTCCAGGGGGTTGTACCTGCCTGAATCACAAGGAAATCTATTTCTGCTCAGCCAGGCCATGGCACTCTGCCTCTGTCTAGCAGGGGGACTGAGGCCTGACTACCTTGGGTGCTTGATGGAGGCTGGGGGATGTTCACTCTGTTCCAGCCCCACCCCTGATTGATGTTACTGACAGAACAGAACAGAACACCTTTGCGGGAATTTGTTTCTGTCCCTGCTAAATTCCCCTGTAGAAGAGAAGCTGTTTTGAGTTCCCAGAGCCTGCGCCTCAGGCCCTGTTTTTGCTCCTGCAGGTCTGTATTCGGTTAGCTGTCAGTTCTAGCCACCTGTCTTCCTTTGTCTATAGGTTAATGATCCCCTAAGGGCCGGGTGCATCTTAGGCTCAGTAAAGTGGTTTTCTGGGTCAGCCCTGCCCTGGCAACTTCCCAGCTCTGTGTGTGCTGTTCTAGTCACTGGGCTCCACCCAGGCCAGTACCACCTCAGGCAAACCCTTTACTCACAGGGCCTGCATTTCCATCCCAGATCTGTTCCATGCTGGTTGCCACCTGAGTAGATGCCCGGTCTCCTCTGGTTGCCCAGGGAGACAGGAGGTGTGGCTTCAGAATATCCAGGAGTGAGCCCTATTGTTGCCAAAAGATTGCTGCTGTTCTGCACCTCAGGGCACCGCCGCTCTGGTGTGGTTCCCTCTCAGTCTACCATCTCCTCTCCTCACTCCCATGCTGTAGAGTCAGCACTGACCAGCTGCAGTTTAGACCCTGTCCACACCCCTCGAGAAATCACCCAAGAATCTGGACTCCTGGGGTACAGGCCTCTAGACCACAGGGTGAGAGTGGAGGGGAGTGCTGGGAGCTCAGAGTTGCAGGTAGAGAATATATATAGTTTTATATAGTTTTATGCATGGCAGGAGAATGCCATGGCACCCTAGTAGGGGAGGTAGGTCTAGTTTTTCGAGGGTGTCTCCTGTGGAGTGTAGTGGGAGGACCTTTGAACTCTGCTCATTTGTTTGTGGGGCACTCTGAGCCATTCTCATGGGAGAGGGGACACCGTCCGCTTGGTGATGGATTTTGTACCTTTTGTTTGTATCCTTGGGGTCACAGCTTGCCTCAGTGGGTTTGATGTCTGTTCTTCAACCTTCTCTCTTATTGCAGCTCAAATCCACCATGTTACTTGCTAAATTTCTGTCCTTTAACTCTCCTTCTGGATGGGAGCCTCTGTGGAAAGCTGGCTTCAGTCAGCCATCTTGTCTCTGCCCCCCACCCACATATTTTCTTTTAATATTGCACCTAAATTATTCACCTCACTCAAAACTTCTTAAAAATTATTATTGAAAGTTTTTATATGAAAGTTATAATTTGCACAACTACTTAAGTGCATCATTTAGATATGAAATAACTTGAGTAAGATGTTCTCATAGTCCCTACCATACACTAACTTTAAAATGGGTGTGTAAGAAAGACTTATGAAATAATTAAATAAAATTAGACATATAAAGAGCTCAGGCTACTTGATTTATCCATAGTATGTATCTAATGGTTCCTAGCAATAATATTTATGATGAAAAGGATGATTTTCAATAAACATATAAATTTAATGATAGGATCTTTTTTCCTATTGAAGAACTACTTGTTTAAGACTATATTCAAACTTCTCAAATACCCACTGCATTGAGTGACAATAAAAACTGTTATGGCAAAATTTCAAAATGAAAGGATGTTAATTACAATGTTCTTGTTTTTTATCCCTAGTCAAATGCAAATGGTCGTTCTTTACAAGAATTTTTACCATCATTGTTCTGATTCATATTAAGAATGTAATGTATTAATTTGGTACCTATATGAATGGGAAAAAAGACACTCAGATGCTGCCCCAGAGGGAGTCAGTTAGAACAGAGAGGTACACACTCTTAATGTCATTAGATTTAACATTATGTCCCAAGGGGTCAGTAAAATGCTAAAAGACAAAATTGCCTGAGAATTTTCTTGACTATTAAATGTGATATCTCAAATGTCAGACCATTCCAATGTTAAGAAGCAAGCAAAAAAAAAAAAAAAAATCTTCCAGCATATGGCTGATTCCAAACAGTGCAGGTTAAATAACCATTCAGAAAACCATTGTCTTCAGGTCACAAAGATCTCTTTAGAAATCTTTTGTAGAACATTTTTTAAAATCATTCATCTATCTTGAAGACATTGGTTAGGCACATTTTTCTGCAACTATTTTGAATGATCACCTCAATGTAATACAATTAAATGCAACTAATACTATGATAGGAAATAAATAAATAAAATTGAATTTAGAATGTGGGGTCAGATAATCCCTGCAGATGATGGTAAAGTAGAAATAATCAAAAATGGAATAAGGAAAAATGTTCTTAAATAGTGGAATTAATATATGTCTGACTAAAGAAAGCAATGGCTAGGTTTAGCTTCATAAACTTCCACTTATTTTAATGGCTATATATTTTTATTTATTTATTTATTTTGAGACAGAGTCTCATCATGTCACCCTTGGTAGAGTGCTCTGGCATCACAGCTCACAGCAACCTCAAACTCTTGGGGGTAAGCAATTCTCTTGCCTCAGCCTCCCAAGTAGCTGGGATGACAGGCGCCCACCACAAAACCTGGCTATGTTTTGATTGCAGTTATCATTGTTGTTTAGCTTGCCTGGGCTGGGTTCAAACCCGCCAGCATGGGTGTATGTGGCCAGGGCCCTGTCCACTGAGCTACAGACCTCTCTCTTAATGGTTATAGTTTACAACTTAGTGGCACTAAAAATCTTTCCTAGGACTTGAGTTACCACAGGATGATTCCACTGTTCTTTTCATCTCCTCCTTATCCTCTACCATCTTGAATTATTTCTCCTGTTTATTGGGGTCTTATTGGCATTCAATAAATAGCCCACAACTCATATTAAGATTGTTTAATTTGGTAAGTGGTGATACACACACACACATGCACACATGCACGTGAACACTCACCCCTCTTCATGAAATCATTACCACATTCAAGATAGGGAATATATCCATCATCTATCAACCAGCACTCTCAATAATTTATTCAGATGCCTTTATATTATAATGCTGATGAGCATTGAATTTGGTATTGCAATATCACAAAGCAAGAGAATCATCTTATCTTAGCAGAAACAAGGTAACATTGAAATCCCAAATCCTCGTTAAAAAATCTGTTTCCTTCCTTCAGCATTCTCTTGACCTTCTTTTCTCCAGTACTTCCCTGCCTGAGTTTCCTAATATCCACTGCCTGAGTTTCCTAATATCCACTGACATACTTCATGTTACTACAGATTAGTTTTAATGTTGTAGATGTTTATATAAAGAAAATCATATAATTTGTACTATTTTTTAATCTAGCTCAAGCCTGGAGCCACATGTGGCCTTCCATTTCCTTAAAAGTGGCTTTTAGATGGAGTCCACATTTTACAGAACAAATTCTTTTATTGTAATTAATACATTTTATATCTGTTCATATAATTATAATTCATCTGTTATAATTTTATTTTTAAGTGAATATATTTAAAATACCAAAGAATAAAATAAATTTCAACAAAATAATCCTCCCAGATTGACTGTCAAAATTACATGAGTATGTCATAACACTAAACTGACCGTGCTATGCTCATGATTTAGTTCTAACTTACCCCATCTGGTGGCACTGCCACATGAGGTTGGTTGGCAAGAGTTGCTGGAAGTTGAGTACACAAGTCTGTTATCAGCTTTTGACAACAGTACACAGTGTTTCTGTTTGATGTGGAATTTGTGAATAGTTACACACTTTGACAGCATTTTTTAATTCTGTCTACTTAACAGCACCTTATGTCAAAGAAGGTCAAGAGAATGCTGAAGGAAGGAAACAGATCTTTTAATGATGATTTGGGATTTCAATATTATCTTGTTTCTGCTAAGATAAGATGATTCTCTTGCTTTGTAATACTGCAATATCAAATTCAATGCTCATCAGCATTATCATATTTATAAGAACCGCAGATATTTTGAATTAAAGGGAGAGGCATGAAAGATTGTATTGCAGAAATTAAAAGATGAAAAGCAAAAGACAATTCTTTCGAACAGCAATGAGACCTGGAAATAATCCCACTGAAGCAACTTATAAGGTAGCTGATATACCTGAGAAACAAGAGAGGACATTCAGTGGTGCAGAAATTGTGAAAAAATGCATTTCCCACATTGTAGGGTGCATAGACCCTGACAAAGTTTCAAAGTACAGACACTTGCCTCTTTCAAGGAGAACCTTATTGATCGGCGTCATGAATTAGCCTTCAACTTAATAGTACTACTTTATGCAATAACACTTCAAAAGGAAAATACATATTATTCAATTGCTTTGGATAATTCAGTTGATATAACTGACTTGTCACAGGTTTTATGAAGATATTTGGTCATAAGAGAAGATTTTCTTTGCTACTAAGAATCCCTTGCTTTGGGCACTATTGTGAACAGAACATGGGGAATAGATTATCTTCAACCATTTTCAAGGTAAATGTTATAAAGTTGGACTGCTTTTGGTGAATTTAGTGAGTGTATGAACAGATGTTGCACCTTCCACGACAGGAAAATTTGAGGGTTTACTGCACAGATTAAAACAGTATGAATAGGTCCCAGTGTTCTAATTTCTTTTCACTGTATATTGTATCAGCAAAATCTCTGAGCCTAAGTGATACTTTGCAAAATTATAAGTATTGTTAATGGTATTCCTGCAAATGCAATAAAGAATCACCAGTTTTGTAACATACTAAAATTGAAGGGTGAGGTATTCAGTGTGGACTTGGCCTATCGTTCTAAAGTGATCATTCCTATGGCAGGAATGGATGTTAGACAAAATCATGAGGAGACCGTTAAGTTTTATGAAGAAGACAATTAGCCATGTGAATTATTGAAAGGAGATTTCCATAAAAATGCAGCATTTCTTTGTGAGAGATCATGTCAAATCTAAATAACTTGAATGTTCCTTTGCAAGGTAATGTGTGACATGTGGCAAAAAAAATCTAAGTATTTCCAAAAAACACTTCTTCAAAAGGAAATTTCTGATGAAAATTTTTGTTAGTAACAAAGGTCATTGATGAGCAGGATGACATACGTGGTGGACATAAAGTTCATGTGCAATTTAATATACTTTAACATAGTAACTTACACACCAACTTTGTGTTCACCTTGTATATAAATCATTTGAAGAATACTCAGTGGTTAGAGACTTATCAATGGGTGAATACAATGAAAGGTTCTGATTTGACTCTGAGATCATGACATCACACTCAGATTAGCATTCAGTCTCACCTAGATGATATCACCAAGGCAGCCCACAAAATGAGAGAAAGTAAAGTGGTTAACAGAGTAGAAAAGGAACTTCTACAACTTGACAACAGCAACAAAATAAACAACCAAATTTAAAAATTAACACACAGGGGAGGCGGAGCAAGATGGCAGCCGAGTAACAGCTTTCTTGCATCTGGGCACCGTGAGTCTGGGGAGATAGGACTCCAGGCATCTCTGGCTGGTGGGAACTGCCTATCATCACTCCTATGAAGATACAGGGAGTCAGCGAGAGACTTCTGGACCCCAAGAGGAGGACTAAAACAGTGGAAAACCGGCAGGTGGTCGCGTGCGTTCAATCCGTCTAAACCCGCCCACAACTGTAAGTTCAGTAGCAGCGAGACTGCAAACCAGAAAGGCCTTACCTGTGAACTGTTTTGATGTCCTTGGACTTGGCACTGAGTTGAACTGCCTTGGGGAAGGCCTGAGCGGGAGTGCGGAGAACTTTGGCCGTTGTCTAGGGCCCCAGTCTGAGCCGCTGAGCCAGACGGAGCTAATAGTGTTTGGCGGTGGGTCACACGGATCCATTGTCAGTGATCTGCCCCAGCAAGCTCCACCCTCAGGGTCGCAGAGCTAGAAACGGGTGGGAGCTGGTAACCCAGCAACCAAGTAGCCTAAGGGTGGGGTTTGAGCCGCCTTGCAGCCCTAACCCTCAGGGGCAGAGTGAGACCGGTTTTGGCACACTGAGTAAGTGGATAACCACATCAGCAGCGATTCCAGCGAGAAAGCTGGGAAAGCTTCTGCTCAGCAAGTTTACAAGTTCAAAGTGCCTTTTAAGTAGGCTGAAGAGAGATTTAGGGTGTCTACCTGCTGGGGTTTGAGAAATCAGCAGCCTCCAGTCGTATCAGAACTGTGACTAACATCTCATACCCCAGAAGACCACGTGTTGCCCAGACAATATTCAATAACATATACAAACTGCTTTGTTTTTGGTTGTGTATTTTTTTCTTCTTTTTTCTTTGGTTTGGTTGTTTTTTTTGTTTGTTTATTTTGACGTTGCTGATGTTCTTTTGTTTTTTTAATTTCAATCTTTTCCACACAGATCCCTTTTTCTTTCTCAATTTTCCTAGTTTAATTATAATTTCCCATTGCTGCCTTTTTTAATAACTTCAACTTCATTTTTCCTAGTGTTTCTACCGATATAATTTGGTTTTTCACCCAATTTTATCCCCGTAAAGTTTTCTGTTTGCTTCTTTTGGTTTGATTTATAGCATTTTTGTCTTTCCTCTCTACTTGGTGGAGGTGGGGTACTGTGTCTGACCAGGTTAGCAAAGAGCTGCTGACCTCAAGGGAACCACGCAACTGGGCACCCCCAGAAGGTGGGGTTTTTTAAGGTTGTGTCAAAGTACCCTACTGTACACCTATATTGCCCTGTCTCCCTCTTTCTGTGCCTCTCTTCTTTTTGTCAATATTCCTTATACCCACCCCCTCTCCTTTCTCTATCTTTCTTTTTTTCTTATCACTCGGTCCTCCTTTCTTTCATCCCCTTTTTTTGCTCTTCAACCTTCTCACCCTTCTGGTCCTGTAACCCTTAGTCCACAGGCACAAGAACTTAAAGAGCAAGAGGAAGTGAAAGGAAAATTAGGGCAAGGAAACAGATAAAAGAAATCACTCATGAGGAAGAATCAGAAGAAAACTCCAGGCAACATGAAGAACCAGTCTAGAAAAACCCCACCAAGGGACCATGAGGTAGCTACTGCAGATGATTCCACCAGTATAGAAATGTTAGGAATGACAGAAAGGGAATTTAGAATACACATGTTGAAAACAATGAAAGAAATGATGGAAACAATGAAGGAAATTGCTAATAAAGTGCAAAATAACCAAAAGGAAATCCAAAAACAGAATCAAATAAGAGATGAACGATATGAAGAATATAAAAAGGATATAGCAGACCTGAAGGAACTGAAACAGTCAATTAGGGAACTTAAAGATACAATGGAAAGTATCAGCAACAGGTTAGACCATGCAGAAGAAAGAATTTCAGAGGTAGAAGACAAAGTTCTTGAGATAACTCAGACAGTGAAAGAGGCAGAAAAGAAGAGAGAGAAAGCAGAACGTTCACTGTCAGGATTATGGGACTTTAGGAAGCGTTCCAACATACGAGTTATAGGAATTCCAGAAGGGGAAGAAGAATGCCCCAGAGGAATGGAAGCCATACTAGAGAATATTATAAAAGAAAATTTCCCAAACATCACCAAAGAGTCTGACACACTGCTTTCAGAGGGATATCGGACCCCAGGTCGCCTCAACTCTAACCGAGCTTCTCCAAGACACATTGTGATGAACCTGTCCAAAGTCAAGACAAAAGAAAAGATTCTGCAAGCTGCCAGGAGTAAGCGCCAGTTGACCTAAAGGGGCAAATCCATCAGAGTTACCGCAGACTTCTCTAATGAAACTTTCCAAGCAAGAAGACAATGGTCATCTACCTTTAACCTACTTAAACAGAACAATTTTCAGCCCAGAATTCTGTACCCTGCTAAGCTAAGCTTCAGAATTGATGGAGAAATCAAATCATTTACGGATATACAAACATTGAGGAAATTCGCCACAACAAGACCAGCTCTACAGGAAATACTTCAACCTGTTCTGCACACTGACCACCACAATGGATCAGCAGCAAAGTAAGAACTCAGAAATCAAAGGACAAACCTAACCTCCACACTGATGCAAAAGATAAAACTAAGCAATGGACTCTCACAAAAAAAGAGGAATAGAATACTACCACACTTATCAATTATCTCAATAAATGTTAATGGCTTGAATTCCCCACTGAAGAGACATAGATTGGCTGACTGGATTAAAAAACACAAGCCATCCATTTGCTGTCTGCAAGAAACACACCTGGCCTCAAAAGATAAATTAAAGCTCCGAGTCAAGGGTTGGAAGAAAATTTTTCAGGCAAACGGAATTCAGAAGAAAAGAGGAGTTACAATCTTATTTTCAGATACATGTGGATTTAAAGCAACTAAAGTCAAAAAAGACAAAGATGGTCACTTTATATTGGTCAAGGGAAAACTACAACAAGAAGACATTTCCATTCTAAATATTTATGCACCCAATTTAAATGCTCCCAGATTCTTGAAGCAGACCTTACTCAGTCTGAGCAATATGATATCTGATAATACCATCATAACAGGGGACTTTAACACACCTCTTACAGAGCTGGACAGATCCTTTAAACAGAAATTAAACAAAGATGTAAGAGATTTAAATGAGACCCTAGAACAACTATGCTTGATGGATGCATATAGAACACTCCACCCCAAAGATAAAGAATATACATTCTTCTCATCACCCCATGGAACATTCTCCAAAATTGATCATATCCTGGGACACAAAACAAATATCAACAGAATCAAAAGAATTGAAATTTTACCTTGTATCTTTTCAGACCATAAGGCACTAAAGGTGGAACTCAACTCTAACAAAAATGCTCAAGCCCACCCAAAGGCATGGAAATTAAACAATCTTCTGTTGAATAACACATGGGTACAGGAAGAAATAAAACAGGAAATCATTAACTTCCTTGAGCATAACAACAATGAAGACACAAGCTACCAAAACCTGTGGGATACTGCAAAAGCAGTTTTGAGAGGAAAATTCATCGCTTTAGATGCCTACATTCGAAAAACAGAAAGAGAGCACATCAACAATCTCACAAGAGATCTTATGGAATTGGAAAAAGAAGAACAATCTAAGCCTAAACTCAGTAGAAGAAAAGAAATATCCAAAATCAAATCAGAGATCAATGAAATTGAAAACAAAAGAATCATTCAGAAAATTAATGAAACAAGGAGTTGGTTTTTTGAAAAAATAAATAAAATAGATAAACCATTAGCCAGACTAACTAGAAATAGAGAAGTAAAATCTCTAATAACCTCAATCAGAAACGATAAAGGGGAAATAACAACTGATCCCACAGAGATACAAGAGATCATCTCTGAATACTACCAGAAACTCTATGCCCAGAAATTTGACAATGTGAAGGAAATGGATCAATATTTGGAATCACACCCTCTCCCTAGACTTAGCCAGGAAGAAATAGACCTCCTGAACAGACCAATTTCAAGCACTGAGATCAAAGAAACAATAAAAAAGCTTCCAACTAAAAAATGCCCTGGTCCAGATGGCTTCACTCCAGAATTCTATCAAACCTTCAAGGAAGAGCTTATTCCTGTACTGCAGAAATTATTCCAAAAAACTGAGGAAGAAGGAATCTTCCCCAACACATTCTATGAAGCAAACATCACCCTGATACCAAAACCAGGAAAAGACCCAAACAAAAAGGAGAATTTCAGACCAATCTCACTCATGAACATAGACGCAAAAATTCTCAACAAAATCCTAGCCAATAGATTACAGCTTATCATCAATAATTCATTCATCATGATCAAGTAGGCTTCATCCCAGGGATGCAAGGCTGGTTTAACATACGCAAGTCTATAAACGTTATCCACCATATTAACAGAGGCAAAAATAAAGATCACATGATCCTCTCAATAGATGCAGAAAAAGCATTTGATAAAATCCAGCATCCTTTTCTAATTAGAACTCTGAAGAGTATAGGCATAGGTGGCACATTTCTAAAACTGATTGAAGCTATCTATGACAAACCCACAGCCAATATTTTACTGAATGGAGTAAAACTGAAAGCTTTTCCTCTTAGAACTGGAACCAGACAAGGTTGTCCTCTGTCACCTTTACTATTCAACGTAGTGCTGGAAGTTCTAGCCAATACAATTAGGCAAGACAAGGAAATAAAGGGAATCCAAATGGGTGCAGAGGAGGTCAAACTCTCCCTCTTTGCTGACGACATGATCTTATACTTAGAGAACCCCAAAGACTCAACCACAAGACTCCTAGAAGTCATCAAAAAATACAGTAATGTTTCAGGATATAAAATCAATGTCCACAAGTCAGTAGCCTTTGTATACACCAATAACAGTCAAGATGAGAAGCTAATTAAGGACACAACTCCCTTCACCATAGTTTCAAAGAAAATGAAATACCTAGGAATATACCTAACGAAGGAGGTGAAGGACCTCTATAAAGAAAACTATGAAATCCTCAGAAAGGAAATAGCAGAGGATATTAACAAATGGAAGAACATACCATGCTCATGGATGGGAAGAATCAACATTGTGAAAATGTCTATACTTCCCAAAGCTATCTACCTATTCAATGCCATTCCTATCAAAGTACCTACATCGTACTTTCAAGATTTGGAAAAAATGATTCTGCGTTTTGTATGGAACCGGAAAAAACCCCGTATAGCTAAGGCAGTTCTTAGTAACAAAAATAAAGCTGGGGGCATCAGCATACCAGATTTTAGTCTGTACTACAAAGCCATAGTGGTCAAGACAGCATGGTACTGGCACAAAAACAGAGACATAGACACTTGGAATCGAATTGAACACCAAGAAATGAAACTAACATCTTACAACCACCTAATCTTTGATAAACCAAACAAGAACTTACCTTGGGGGAAAGACTCCCTATTCAATAAATGGTGTTGGGAGAACTGGATGTCTACATGTAAAAGACTGAAACTGGACCCACACCTTTCCCCACTCACAAAAATTGATTCAAGATGGATAAAGGACTTAAATTTAAGGCATGAAATAATAAAAATCCTCAAAGAAAGCATAGGAAAAACACTGGAAGATATTGGCCTGGGGGAAGATTTCATGAAGAAGACTGCCATGGCAATTGCAACAACATCAAAAATAAACAAATGGGACTTCATTAAACTGAAAAGCTTCTGTACAGCTAAGGACACAATAACCAAAGCAAAGAGACAACCTACACAATGGGAAAGGATATTTGCATATTTTCAATCAGACAAAAGCTTGATAACCAGGATCTATAGAGAACTCAAATTAATCCACATGAAAAAAGCCAACAATCCCTTATATCAATGGGCAAGAGACATGAATAGAACTTTCTCTAAAGATGACAGACGAATGGCTAACAAACATATGAAAAAATGTTCATCATCTCTATATATTAGAGAAATGCAAATCAAAACAACCCTGAGATATCATCTAACCCCAGTGAGAATGGCCCACATCACAAAATCTCAAAACTGCAGATGCTGGCGTGGATGTGGAGAGAAGGGAACACTTTTACACTGCTGGTGGGACTGCAAACTAGTACAACCTTTCTGGAAGGAAGTATGGAGAATCCTCAAAGCACTCAACCTAGACCTCCCATTCCATCCTGCAGTCCCATTACTGGGCATCTACCCAGAAGGAAAAAAATCCTTTTATCATAAGGACAGTTGTACTAGACTGTTTATGGCAGCTCAATTTACCATTGCCAAAATGTGGAAACAGCCTAAATGCCCACCAACCCAGGAATGGATTAACAAGCTGTGGTATATGTATACCATGGAATACTATTCGGCTATTAAAAAAAATGGAGACTTTACATCCTTCGTATTAACCTGGATGGACGTGGAAGACATTATTCTTAGTAAAGCATCACAAAAATGGAGAAGCATGAATCCTATGTACTCAATCTTGATATGAGGACAATTAATGACAATTAAGTTTATGGGGGGGGAAGCAGAAAGAGGGATGGAGGGAGGAGGGTGGGGCCTTAGTGTGTGTCACACTTTATGGGGGCAAGACATGATTGCAAGAGGGACTTTACCTAACAATTGCAATCAGTGTAACTGGCTTATTGTACCCTCAATGAATCCCCAACAATAAAAAAAAAAAAAAAAAAAATTAACACACAACTTTGAATTTCTCCCAGGAAGAGAGGAAAATGATCAATAAACACAGAAAAAGATGCTGAACTTCCCTCACAGTTAGGGAAAGGCAAACCAAACCACAGGGAGAGAGGACCTCACACTCTCTAGGGTGACAACCGTCGAATATCCAGAAAAACAACAGTATTTGTAGGGATGTAAAGAAATTGGGGACCCTTGCACAATGTTGGTAGAAATGCAATCACTATGGAAAATGGTATGGCAGTTTCTCAGAAAAATTAAAAATAGAGTTACCATGTGATTCAGCAATTCCACTTCCAGGCATATACTGTGTGGAGGACGCCAAGAGCCAGACGACCTCTGAGCAAGATGATTTGCAACTGGGAATGGACCCTTGGGCGATTCGTTCGCAGGTGCTCCTTGCAGAGAAAGAACCCCAGCCCATGGCAATCCTTAGGCACACATTCATTGTCTAACACTCCTCTCACCTGTCTTATGCTGTGTCAATAAAAGGT
Organism: Nycticebus coucang; assembly: GCF_027406575.1. Classification (NCBI taxonomy): domain Eukaryota; kingdom Metazoa; phylum Chordata; class Mammalia; order Primates; family Lorisidae; genus Nycticebus; species Nycticebus coucang. Next base: position 8,305,262 of record NC_069802.1, read on the forward strand.
TACTGTGGAGGTTGCTCTATCCTGCAAATAAGGTTAGCCCACCTCCTACAAGCTTGTACTTCTAATCCGTGTCATGCCTGGTTCCTTTCTGCTGTGATCGAGTCCAGAGCCATAGGGGCCACTAGGAGCTGTGACATCTGGTGTAGTCAGCAGGATCCAGCAGGACACAATAGGACACCAGGGACATGGACCAAAGTGGAAAGTGACACTCAGAAGTAAGTGAACACTTTGGTAGACAGTGGGAAGAAGTCCAAAGGGAAACTCTGCTCAGGGCAAGTGGGACCTTTGGCCAATCTAGAATCTATGGGATCTCGCTCGGAATAAGTGAGTAAAGACATTTAGAGAAAAGAATGGGTAACTTCCTGTTTGGGGAGTCATGAGAATTAGAAACTGAGGAAGAAAGCGATGTTCAAACAGAATTTGAAAATGAGGAGAATAGTGAGGTTCCGAGGGAAGCTGGATCTAAGGTGAACTGGGAATCAAGAGTATATGATACAAGACACAAATAAGCAAGGAATTACCTCTATGGCCATTATGGCTGCTCAGATCAGACAATTGGAAGACTGGGTAAATAGTATCACGGTCAGAAATGCCGACTTAGAGCACCCAATATTGCTCTCAGCACCTCCCTATGTAGATGAACTGCCTGTGACTTCTGTTATGAAGGCTGTGTTAGAAGGGCATAAAACTGGTGACTTTAAGTGGGAAGACACTTTGGGGCTTTTTCCGGTTACGGTCACTGATATTCCTCCCAATCCGCAACACCCTCAAGGGGGCCAATGTTTTGATCACCATATGATCACCTTTGCGGTTATGAAAGATTTGAAACAGGCCGTAGTACAGTGTGGTATGCAATCCCCGTTTTCTAGAGGTCTGTTACAGGGGCTTGCACAAGAGCAGTGGCTCATTCCTTATGTCTGGAACATGATAGCCAGAACTGTTCTTGAGTCTGGACAGTATTTACAGTTCAAAACCTGGTGGAAGGAGGAGGCTGACCTGATAAGTCACCAAAACCAGCAAAGAGGAGTCCCTGTAACATCAGAACAGCTCACTGGTTCTGGCCAGTGGCTGGGGATTTCCAATCAACTTCAGTACGATGACATAGCCATAGTCCAGACAAGGCTGTGTTGTCTTAGGGCCTGGGAAAAGGTTTAGGCTCCTGGAGATATCTCTAAATATTTTATAATGCAGTTGGGGAATGAACCCTATACTGACTTCCTAGCCTGACTAAAAACTGCAGTCAATAAGGCCGTTGTCCAGCCAGAGCTCAGAGACATGCTGTTCCAAATTTTAGCATTTGAGAATGCTAACTCTGAGTGTCAAAAGGCCTTGCAACCTTTGAGAGCAATAACCAACAACAGATTTTCTCCCTTGCCTATCCAGAAATGTCTTTAATACACTACAGTGGGGAAATGTGGAGGACGCCAAGAGCCAGATGACCTCTGAGCAAGATGATTTGCAGCTGGGGAATGGACTCTCGGGGGAATTTGCAGTTGGGGAATGGACCCTTGGTCTATTCATCTGTAGGTGCTCCTTGCAGAGAAAGAGCCCAAGCCCATGGCGATCCTTAGGCATGCATTCATTGTCTAACACTCCCCTCACCTGTCTTGTGCTGTGTCAACATAAGGCTACTGGGGAGGTTGCTCAGGGCTATCCTGCAAATAAGATTAGCCAGCCTCCTACAAGTTTGTACTTCTAATCCAAGGCATGCCTGGTTCCTTTCTACTGAGATGGAGTCCAGGGCCATAGGGGCCACTAGGGGCTGCGACTATACTGAAAAGAATTTAAAGCAGGGGGCAGTGCCTGTGGCTAAGTGAGTAGGACGCCGGCCCGATATACCGAGGGTGGCGGGTTCAAACCCAGCCCTGGCCAAACTGCAACAAAAAAATAGCCGGGCATTGTGGTGGGCACTTGTAGTCCCAGCTGCTCTGGAGGCTGAGGCAAGAGAATCACGTAAGCCCAAGAGCTGGAGGTTGCTGTGAGCCATGTGACGCCACAGCACTCTACCAAGGGCAGTAAAGTGAGACTCTGTCTCTACAAAAAAAAAAAAAGAATTTAAAGCAGGGACTGAAACACACATTGGTACATCCATATTTATAGCAGCAGTACCCACAATAGGTGAAATGTGCAAGAGCCCATGTTCATTGACAGATGAATGTGAACATAAAAGGTGGTTTATATGTGCAGTGGAATATCATTCAACTTTAAAAAAGACAGGATAAATGAAATTCTAACACTGCTACAAAGTAAATAAATTTTAAGGATATAAAGATAAGCAAAATAAGCCCATCACAAAAGAAAAATCATATAATCCAATCGACATGTGGTACCTAGGGCCATCTAATTCAGACAGATAGAGTGGGGACTGGAAAGGCCTGGGGAAGGGGAGAATGGGAAGTTATTGCTCAGTAGGTACAAAGCTTCAGTTTTGCAATGGAAAGGGTTCTCATGGTGCATCCTGATGCTGATTATACAACAAGGAACTTAATCAATGCACCTGAAAGGACACTTAATATGGCTAAGTTATTAACTTTCAAGTTACACATATTTTGCTACAAATAACAAAGGAACAGGCACTGAGTGAGATTTGGTTATGAGGTTTAGTTTTCCTGACTTCTAATATAAAATAAGGCTTCAACTAACAGATGCTTACGTTATCTGGGTGGTGGGATAGTTGTTAATCCCAAATATCAAAGGAGCCCACAAAAATTGTCATAAAGAGATTCGGTGAAAAATGCTAAAGTAAATACTTTTCAAAACAGGAATGAGAAGGCTATGCCAAAGATGGAGCATTGAATTTTTAATTTAGCTGGTTAAGTCTGACAAATGAATCCAAATTAGCCTTTTCTGAATTTCCATCAACAACTTTCTTTTCACCCTGATCTTGTTTCTCCCACAGTTTGCTGCTTCTGTTAGTTCTAAGATTAACTTTTATGCCTTCACCACTGACAGACCTTACATTTCCTCAATTGATCAACTCACTTCCCAGGAAAGCAGGCTTGTTTTTATAGCAGGCACAGATAACCGTTTAGTTCTTTATTAATTCTTCAAGAAAGCTATGACTTTTGGAAATGGAAAAGAAATACAAACCCAACAGAGAAAAGAAACCATTTATTTCACTGAGTAATAAGAATTAACCATTTTGTCAATTCTGACTGACCAAGCCCATGGAAATACTTCTTTGTGGAATACTTTCATTCTATCCATTTTTAGAAAGCATATACCCCTATTTTGTTTCTCTAGTGGGGGTCTATTCTTCATTGAATTATACCCAATTCTCTCAGCTTACCAAGAATCATCAGCCACATAAAACAGAACAACTAAGACACTTCGTCCTCTGTGTATTAGGCAGAGTAAGAGAGAAAATATGTAAGTGCCACACACGGAGTAGAAAACTACATTTAAATTAACCAGGAAGCCCCTGCATTAGATACTCCTTTTAAACAAAGCACAGCCTTTAATAAAACAGTGTACGCACATTTTTCTGCCCTAGAGACTATAAACTGCTGGGTCACACACTCTGTTGACCACTTCTTTTCATTAAAATTATTTTTTCTGTTGTAATTCTACGGAATTTCTTTATTGTGGGCCAATGCATTTTAGCCTACAGTGATTCTGTCATGTTAGGAATTTTCTATTATCTTGGAATAGGAAAACATTCCTTTAAAATTCCAATTCCTCTTAGGGTGAAAAACCGAAGCAAAACTAACAAACAGCAAAATCAGTGTAATCCATGAACATGTTCTTCCTCCAGGGCTATTTCCTTTGCCACACCTCCCGAGTTCCCACCCAGAGGGAAGAAAAACGACCCATCTGGGCTAATATAAGATATTTACATGGTGGGAACACAGGAAACTCAGATGTCACCTCTATGTAATTCATCAGTGTAACCAAAATCTCTTTTAAACCTCAAAATACATTGAAATATAAATTAAAAAAGAACAATTACATATAATATTGTCTTCTTGGGCCTTTACCTTTATGTTATATCTACTTATAGCTATTTTATAAACACACACACACATATATACATATACTTGAAAACCAACAACCACATAAAACATATTTTATATATATATACTGTATATTGAATTAACAAAAATGAAAACCAAAAAATTAACTTGATTAAAATGTTTATAAAGTCAGAAAAGCTGCATGATACTGTGGGGGGGGGACAATTCCTTTGTGCCAAAAGTTGCCCCACATCTTTCCCGTTCCCCACCAAAATTCCTAAATGTTCCAGTAATAAAGACATTATAATTTCTTGTGACTATACTGAAGAAATTTTTATCTATGTATGTTGAAAAATAAAGGGAGTAGCCTTTCCCTGATTGAAATTAAATAAGAGGAATCTTGAAAAACTGTTTTTTCTTGATTTATTCACAATTAGAAAAGTGCATTTCTTAATTGGATTTGCATTCTGAACTTTATCTTTCTGTGTACTTTCTGGAAATACGTGTGTGCTGAAATGAGGTTACTCTGACATTTAGGATTTTTGTTTGCTTGTGTGTTTCTTCTCTAAAAGCCATATGCTAGCTGATTTCATTTTAGCGGCAACATGTGGACCATCAAGGAAATTGCTTTGACCTTCCTACCACTGTATTTCCCAGCTAGAGCAGAAAAAACATTCCTTACTGAGAAAAAAGTTATCATTCTTACTGGAATGGTCTAAAAAGTAGAAAAATAGATGTTGAATGAAATTATTTTTATTTTCTCTAACAATGGCAAGCTCGATTTCTAAATTAGCATAACACATTCTCTTGCTGGTACTGACAGAGAGAATCATTCCCTGTGTTGTAAGTTTGATTAAACCCAGGACTTATAATATCAAATATTTTTTAGTTATACTCTAATTCATAAGAAAACTGAAATTTACAACTGCAAGGTATAAAAAATCATCAGGAATTCCTATTTATATTATTGTAATAATTTTAAATATAATTTTTATTATATCATACATTCAAGAGATTCAGAAATTAGTCTCCTCCTTAAAAATCAGTGTATGATGTTTGTATTTTTTCCCTTGTGGTTGCTGAAACCAATTGCCACAAACTAGATAGATTATAATAATCAAAATTTATTCTCCCACAATTCTAGAGGCCAGAAATCAAAGAGTTGGTATCCAAAAGGGCTGTGCTGTCTGTGGAGACTCTAGGGGAGAATTGATCCTCACGCCTTTTGGTTTCTGGTGGCTCCCATGTCCCATGGATCTATAACGCAGGGGTCTACCTCTGTCTTCACACGGACCTCTCCTGAGTCGAGGTCTTCTGTTCCGCCTCACATAAGGCCTCTTGTCATTGGATTTAAGCCCCACTCAGGTAATCCAAGGTGATCTAATATAACTACATCTGCAGAGACACTTTACCAAAAAAAAAAGACACAGTCATAGGTTCTGGAAGTTAGGATTTTGACATTAGGCCGAAATTCAACACACTATACTATCAACATACGCTTATACTTTGTTCCTGCAGTCAGAACTCATTCAAAGTAGATTAACCTCAAACCTGGACTGCATCATGTGTGCTGCGTGCCTTTTACATATCAAAAACAAAAACGTGTTTGCCTTCAGTTATCAATTTCCAGGAAGAAAGTTGGCTTCCGATGAAGCCACCTCCTCAGAAGGTGACTATATTTAGTCATTTGGAATCTTCACATGGATTCCTGCTTCTATGGACATGATCCTTGGATTCTGCGACAGTCTCCTAACCATGCAGACAGAAAAGATGTGCCAGGTAAAGCTGTCTCCTCAAGAAGAATTAGTTTATTTTAGCAAAAGTATTTCAAGATCAAAATCTATATGCTAGGATTAAAGATGGTGGCCGAGTAACAGCTTCCATGCAACTGGGAATGGCGAGTCTGGGGAGACAAGACTCCAGGCATCTCTGGCCAGTGGGATCTGACAATAATCATCCCTTTGAGGATACAGGGAGCGAGCAAGGAACTTCTGGACCCCAAGAGGAGGACAAAAACAGTGGAAAACTGGCAAGTGGTTGCATGTGTTCGATCGACCTAATCACTCCAGCAACCGTAAGTACAAGCAGTAGTGAGAATACAAAATGGAAAGGCCTTACCTGTGAACTGTTTCAGTGTTATTGGACTTGGCACTCAGTTGAACTGCCTTGGGGAGAGCTTGAGCATGAGTATGGAGAACTTCGGGCATTCTCAGGGGCCCCAGACTAAGCCACTGAGCTGGGCAGAGGAAGCCATTATGAAAGAACTGCCCTGGCAAGCTCCTCCCTCAGGGTCTCAGAGCAAGGATTGGGCAGGTCAAAGTAACCTACTGACTGAGCAGCCTAAAGGCGGGGACTGAGCTGCCTTACAGCCTTAATCTTTAGGGGCAGAGTGAGACAGTTCTGGCACACTGGAGACTTGGGCTGTTGCCCTGGGTAGAGTACCGTGATGTCACAGCTCATAGCAAAGTCAAACTCCTGGGCTTGGCGCTGCCCAGACCTCCATAAGAGCTGTGCAGTGAACCCAGACCAGTGACCTGCAGCCACCAGGCCTCCACATTCCCTGACCAGGAACTGCGGGAGCCACACAACCCTGTGTCCTCCCTCCTGTGTCCTCCCAGCTTCCACACTAGCCCATTCATCTGGATAGAAACTCTAGTAGCTGTGTGCCCTTTGGAGCCCTCCCTGCCTCTGTGCAGAGCTCTTCTCCTGGCCAGAGACTGCTGGAGCCTTGGGCTCTCTGTGCCAAAGTCACTGGGCACCTGGCACTCCCAGAACGATGCACAACACCCCCAGCCCTGTTGCTGGATCCGGGTGTGTCACAAACGGGAGCTGCTTCCACAACCAGAACTCCCTAGATAGAGCAGCCCCAGAGGAACTACACAGGGTCACTCCCTACAAAGATCCAGCAACAATAGAGTGATCCCGCTGGGGTCTGATCTTAGAGAGACACCTCCCCAACTCTGAGGACAGCCAGAGGCAATGGTGAAAAACAATCATGAGGTGAAATCAACAGAAAAACTCTGGCAATATGAATAATCAGAGTAGATCAACTCCCCCAAGGATCAATAGGGCAGACACAGCACAAGACCCATGCACAAACAAATAGCTGAGATGTCAGAAATTGAATTCAGGATCTGGATAGCAAACAAGATCAAATTAGAATTCCAAAAGCTATCTCAAGAATTCAACGGATTCAAAGACCAAATGACCAAAGATTTTGACACATTGAGACAAGAAGTTACATCCCTCAAAGATCTGAGAAACACAGTAGAATCCCTCAGTAACAGAATGGAGCAAGCAGAAGAAAGGATTTCTGACATTGAAGACAAAGCTTTCAAACGCTCCCAAACCCACAAAGAAGAAGAGAAATGGAGAGCAAAAACAGACCACTCTCTCAGAGAGCTCCCAGATAATTTGAAGAAAACCAATATTTGTCTTATAGGGATCCCCGAAAGTGATGAAGTGGCTTCACAAGGCACAGAGTCTCTTCTCCATAAGATTATGAAGGATAACTTTCCAGACATGCCAACAGATTCCAAAATTCAGATAGCACACAGTTTCAGAACTCCAGAATGACTCAAACCAAATAAGACATCCCCCAGACACATCATAATCAATTTCACTAAAGTTAATATGAAGGAGAAAATCCTGAAAGCTGCCAGATGAAAGAAAACCATTACCTACAAGGGGAAGACTATCAGAATAACTGCAGATCTCTCTGCTGAAACCTTTCAAGCTAGAAGAGGATAGTCATCAACTTTTAATCTCCTAAAACAAAATAACTTTCAACCCAGGATCCTGAACCCAGCTAAACTGAGCTTCATTTATGACGGACAAATTAAATACTTCAATGACATTCACATGAAGAAATTTGCCACAACTAAACCAGCTCTCCAGGACATTCTTAGACCTATCCTCCATAAAGACCAGCGTAATTCTCCACCACAAAAGTAAACCCACCCAGAAAATTTTTGATCAAATTCCAACTTGCACAGTTGCAAAAGGATTAAAAATGTCCACCGGTCCCTCAAAAGGCTTATCAATACTCTCAATTAATGTGAATGGTTTAAATTGTCCTCTAAAGAGACATAGGTTGGCGGACAGGATATAAAAACTCAAGCCAGATACCTGCTGCATCCAAGAATTGCATCTTACATTAAAAGACAGATATAGACTCAAGGTGAAGGGATGGTCATCTATATTCCAGGCAAATGGAAAGCAGAAAAAATCAGGCATTGCAATCCTGTTTGCAGATGCAGTAGGCTTTAGACCAACCAAAATAATTAAGGATAAAGATGGACACTTCATATTTGTTAAAGGTAATACTCAATATGATGAGATCTCAATTATTAATATTTATGCACCCAACCACAATGCACCACAATTTATAAGAGAAACTCTAACAGACATGAGCAACTCGATTTCTTCCACTTCCATAGTAGTTGGAGATTTTAACACCCCTTTAGCAGTCCTGGATAGATACTCCAAAAAGAAGCTAAGCAAAGAAATTTTAGATTTAAACTCAACCATTCAACATCTGGACTTAACAGACATCTACAGAACATTTCATCCCCAAAAAACTGAATACACATTCTTCTCATCAGCCCATGGAACATACTCCAAAATCGACCACATCCTAGGTCACAAATCTAACCTCAGCAAATTAAAGAAAATAGAAATTATTCCTTGCATCTTCTCAGACCATCATGGAATAAAAGTTGAACTCAATAACAACAGGAACCTGCATACACATACAAAAACATGGAAGCTAAACAACCTTATGCTGAAGGATAGATGGGTTATAGATGAGATTAAGAAGGAAATCACCATATTTTTGGAACAAAACAACAATCAAGACACGAATTACCAGAACTTCTGGGATACTTCAAAGGCAGTCCTAAGAGGTAAATTTATAGCACTGCAAGCCTTCCTCAAGAAAACAGAGAGAAAGGAAGTCAATAACTTAATGGAACATCTCAAGCAACTGGAGAAAGAAGAACACTTCAACCCCAAACACAGCAGAAGAAAAGAAATAACCAAAATCAGAGCAGAATTAAATGAAATTGAAAACAAAAGAATTATACAACAGATCAATAAATCCAGAAGCTGGTTTTTTGAAAAGATCAATACAATAGATAAACCTTTGTCCAACCTAACCAGGAAAAAAAGAGTAAAATCTCTAATTTCATCAATCAGAAATGGTAATGATGAAATAACAACAGACCCCTCAGAAATTCAAAAACTCCTTAACAAATACTACAAGAAACTCTACTCTCACAAATATGAAAATCTGAAGGAAATCGACCAATACCTGGAAGCACGCCACCTACCAAGATTAGCCAGAACGAAGTGGAAATGTTGAACAGGCCTATATCAAGTTCTGAAATAGCATCAACTATACAAAATCTCCCTAAAAAGAAAAGCCCGGGACCAGATGGCTTTACGTCAGAATTCTACCAAACATTTAAAGAAGAACTAGTACCTATACTACTAAACCTCTTCCAAAATATAGAAAAAGAAAGAATATTACCCAGCACATTCTACAAAGCAAACATCACCTTGACCCCAGACCAGGGAAAGACCCAACAAGAAAAGAAAACTATAGACCAATATCACTAATGAATATAGATGCTAAAATACTCAATAAGATCCTAACAAACAGAATCCAACAACACATCAAAAAAATTATACACCATGACCAAGTCAGATTTATCCCAGGGTCTCAAGGCTGGTTCAATATATGTAAATTTATAAATGTAATTCAACACATAAACAAACTTAAAAATAAAGACCATATTATTCTTCCAATTGATGGAGAAAAGCTATTGATAATATTCAGCATCCCTTCATGATCAGAGCACTTAAGAAAATTGGTATAGAAGGGACATTTCTTAAACTAATAGAGGCCATCTACAGCAAACCCACAGCCAATATCGTATTGAATGGAGTTAAATTGAAATCATTTCCACTTAGATCAGGAACCAGGCAAGGTTTCCTATTGTCTCCATTGCTCTTTAACATTGTAATGGAAGTTTTAGCCATTGCAATTAGGGAAGAAAAGGCAATCAAGGGTATCCACATAGGGTCAGAAGAGATCAAACTTTCACTCTTTGCAGATGATATGATCGTATATCTGGAAAACACTAGGGATTCTACTACAAAACTTTTAGAAGTGATCAAGGAATATAACAATGTCTCAGGCTACAAAATCAACACCCATAAATCTGTAGCCTTTATATATACCAACAATAACCAAGCCCAACAAACAGTCAAGGACTCTATTCCTTTCACAGTAGTGCCAATGAAGATGAAATATTTGGGAGTATACCTAACAAAAGACATGAAAGATCTCTACAAAGAGAACCATGAAACTCTAAGAAAAGAAATAGCCAAAGATATTAATGGATGGAAAAACATACCATGCTCATGGCTGGGAAGAATCAACATTGTTAAAATGTCCATACTGCCCAAAGCAAAATATACTTTTAATGCAATTCCTATTAAAGCTCCACTGTCATACTTTAAAGATCTTGAAAAAAATAATACTTCGTTTTACATGGAATCAGAAAAAACCACGAATAGCCAAAACAAAACAAAAACTGAGCAATAAAAACAAAGCAGGAGGAATCATGCTACCAGACCTGAGACTGTACTATAAATCCATAGTGATCAAAACAGCATGGTACTGGCACAAAAGCAGAGAAGTAGATGTATGGAACAGAATAGAGAACCAAGAGACGGATCCAGCTACTTACCGCTATTTGATCTTTGACAAGCCAATTAAAAATATTCAGTGGGGAAAAGATTCCCTATTTAACAAATGGTGCTGGGTAAACTGGCTGGCAACCTGTAGAAGATTGAAACTCGACCCACACCTTTCACCATCAAGTAAGATAGACTCTCACTGGATAAAAGATTTAAACTTAAGAAATGAAACTATAAAAATACTTGAAGAAAATGCAGGGAAAACTCTTGAAGGAATCGGCCTGGGTGAATATTTTATGAGGAGGACTCCCCAGGCAATTGAAGCAGTATCAAAAATACACTACTGGGACCTGATCAAACAAAAAAGCTTCTGCACAGCCAAGAACATAGTAAGTAAAGCAAGCAGACAGTCCTCAGAATGGGAAAATATATTTGCAGGTTATACCTCCGATAACGGTCTAATAACCAGAATCCACAGAGAACTCAAACATATTAACAAGAAAAGAACACGTGACCCCATCTCAGGGTGGGCAAGGGACTTGAAGAGAAACTTCTCTAAAGAAGACCGACGCAAGATCCACAAACACATGAAAAAAGCTCATCATCCTTAATCATAAGAGAAATGCAAATCAAAACTACTCTGAGATATCACCTAACCCCAGTAATAGTAGCCCACAGAACAAAATCCCAAAACCAGAAATGTTGGTGTGGATGTGAAGGAAAGGGCACACTTCTACACTCTTGGTGGGAATGCCCACTAATACGTTCCTTCTGGAAGGATGTTTGGAGAATACTTAGAGACCTAAAAACAGACCTGCCATTCGATCCTATAATTCCTTTACTAGATTTATACCCAGAAGACCAAAAGTCACAATATAACAAAGACATCTGTACCAGAATGTTTATTGCAGCCCAATTCATAATTGCTAAGTCATGGAAGAAGCCCAAGTGCCCATCGACCCACGAATGGATTAGCAAATTGTGGTACATGTATTCCATGGAATACTATGCAGCCTTAAAGAAAGATGGAGACTTTACCTCTTTCATGTTTACATGGATGGAGCTGGAACATATTCTTCTTAGGAAAGTATTTCAGGAATGGAAGAAAAAGTATGTAATGTACTCAGCCCTACTATGAAGCTAAATTATAGCTTTCACATGAAGACTATAACGCAACTATAGCACAAGACTATGGGGAAAGGGCCAAGGAAGGGGAAGGGAGGAGGGAGGTTTTGGTGGAGGGAGGGTAATGGGTAGGGCCACATCTATGGTGCATCTTAGAATGGGTACAGGCGATTGCACTAATGTACACAGCTATGATTTAACAATAAAAAAATAGAAAAAAACAACAACAAAACAAACAAACAAAACAAAAAAAAAAAAACAGCCTCAAGCAGGATCCTAAATAAATGGGCTTTAATCAAAAAAAAAAAAAAAATCTATATGCTAGTGGTACTCATTCTTCGGAGGTTCCCATTATTTTTAGAGCCCTTTGGTGGAGAGAGCTTGGAATTTTAAGTGAGTGTTTACATAAAATACCTATGACGACATATTATTATTTCGAATTCAAATTAAGGATTTTAATTTACTGCCTTTTTCTGTATCTCCCTTATTGCATACAATAATTTCTGGTACTTAAATACAACAGTATAGATAACATTAGAATCACACATAGTGCTTATATTTTTGTTCTAAATATCAATATTAATTCTACCGGCAGTGATTACAAAAACATTTTAAAAGATTTATTTGTATATGTTCTTCCTATTCTACTGACATTTAAAATAATGATTTATTTCACAAAACACAACCACTGAATGTACCACCCCTTAGTCCTCATCTAACCTTAGTTTCACAAGCAATAATACCATTATTGTACAGTTTAACATTTATCTTTTTGTCAATTTTCCTTTAGTCAGACTTATTTTCAACTCCCTTCTTTGACAGATTCCTTAAAGACAGGTAAAGGAACAGTATGAACTTAGTCTTGGGTGTTAGCAATAAATTGTGCCTTTTACACATAACACTTTTTCTGGATTAAAAATTGCTTGTTTCACTTTTAATTTCCTTCACTATCTTTAATATGTGACTGTATTTTCATCCAGCATAAAGCAGTGCTATCAAATTTTAACTATAATTTAATATTATTATATGTCTGAGAATTTTTCTTTTGCCTTCTGGGGGCAAGACAAGATTGCAAGAGGGACTTTACCTAACAAATCCAATCAGTGTAACCTGGCTTATTGTGCCCTCAATGAATCCCCAACAATAAAAAAATAAATAAATTAAAATTAAAAAAAAGAAAGATATTAGGGCTTGATGTTGGTCCTTCTAATTCACTATTAATAGGTATATGTGTACTCTTTAAAAATACAGATACAATTTATTTTTATTTCCTGAAAGTTTTCTTAAATTATAGCTTTTAGTGTTATTTCTTTCCCTTTTTTTAGTTTTGGATCTTCTTTGCCTGTCTTAGTATGTGTCACCATCTCAAACATTCTTTGCATCTTCTTTTCTCTGTTATTTACTCTGTTTTTTGTTTGTTTGTTTGTTTTATTGTTGAGATTCATCGAAGGTGTAAAGAACTCAGTTACACTGATTGTGTTTGTTAGGTAAAGTCAAAGTTTGGAGAGATTAAAAAGAATGGAGCTTCTTCCACTGCCCTCTTCCCAGAATTCCACCCATGATTTGCACTTTTCATGTCATATTACGTTCTTGCAATTCAGCCTCATGGATAAACGTAGCTATGCTCTATTATTTTCTCTGTTACCTAGTATGCATTTATATCAATATGCAAAGAATGTATTTATCGACTTTCAAGTTAATCATTACTAATGAATTTTATTTTATTGTTATAAACAAAACTTCTATAAATATTTTTGTTTATATCTACTAGTACACACATGGAAATCTTCTCTAAAGCAGTCATCACTCAAAGTGTATCCAAGGTTTGGGGAAAAACAGAGAAAGTCAGACAGGGTGAGTTACTAAAAAATACGACAGGGTTAACATTGTTCCCCAGTGACACTGAATATTAGGGACTATTTCCACTGTTGTACTAGATTTATTTGAAATTGAGTAAGACCAAAATTATTTTCCCCTGATCACTAGCAGTTAGTAGGGACTTGTGAAGAAGATCACACACATCATAGGCCCAACTGCAGTGCTGTACCTCCCGTGCCCAGTGGAGTCGCACTGCGAGCAAACTTTCTGCTCTTTCTGCCTATAGTTCTCCTAGCTCTGTTGTATCCATGCAAGTTAAAAATCTCTGGAACCTTTTGTACATACAACCCATGATTGCAATATCATTTCTCCTTCTTCATTTGTTTGAAGAAATTCTTATCATATAACAAAAGAGATACGCACATATAGAGAGAACAGGAACAGAGGGAGAAAACATTTACACTGTGGAAATTAGGCTTTACTGGTGCAGGTTTAAAAAACAAAACAGACGGGGCGTGCCTGTGGCTGGAGGAGTAGGGCGCTGGCTCCATATAACGGAGGTGGTGGGTTCAAGCCCGGCCCTGGCCAAAGGCTGCCACAAACAAACAAACAAAAAAATGCAGAAGCCAGAAAGAGACCTATTAGGATAAACAAAGAATAGACACGTGGTTCCTCAAACTCAGAAGAACTTCCATTTGGTGAATTTCAAATGATTTTTGGGGAGTGTTATAGGAGACCGGTACTGATCCAGAAAAACAGGCTGATTTAGAGTGGTAGAAGATGGCAAAATTCATAGTTTTGTTAATAATTATTCTCTCCCTCCTGAAAAAAGAATCTCTCACTCTTTCCACTGCCAAGTGATTTGCAGTGCCTCCTGTGGGAAGAGAGCACATTTCTGCCTCAGTGAGTTTTGGCATGGCCACGTGGCAGTTTGACCAGTGTGTGGTCTTGATGCACAACATCTCTGAGAAGAAGCTTTAAAAAGCAGCACAAGCTTTAAGGTGTGACCACGAAAAGTCCCTCCTTCCAGGGTATTGGAATGAAAAAGTAGAAATGCAGCCTTTAGCCGTATCACAGCCTACCTTCTACTATGAAATTAGTAATGTTAATGTCAATAACTGAAATTTGAGAATTATTTGTCAGTGCAGCAAAATTGACTAATATAGATGCTAGTGAAAAGGGAATATAATATAATATGCATATAAATCCCAAGTTTATGTATTTAAACACAAGCCCATAAAGATTGCTATTAAACTTTTTTTTTCTTAGTCTGGGCATGGTGGCTCACGCCTATAATCCTAGCACTCTGCAAGGCCAAGATGGGTAGATAGCTTGAGCTCAGAAGTCTGAGATGGGCTTAAGTCAGAGTAAGACCCCCCCATCTCTACTAAAAATAGAAAGATCTAGCTGGGTGTGATGGCACACGCCTGTATTCCCAGCTACTGGGGAGGCTGAAGCAATAGGATCACTTGAACCCAACAGTTTGAGGTTGCTGTGAGCTATGATGCCAGGGCACTCTGCCAAGGGTGACAAAGTGAGAATGTGATTCAAAAAAAAAGAAAAAAAAGTGAAGAAAAATTTATTTCATTTTTAATCCTATCAATATGAGATGTGTATAGAACTTTCAAATGGAGATTTCAATAGGCAGTGTTATAATGGACCTACAATTCAGGTGATTCATTTGGGTTGGAGGTGCTTCTTTAACTGTCAATTTAAAATCACTGTGGGGAAATTTTTTTTAATATGTTTTCATGTAGAGGAGGTACCATTGTAAAATGTTCTTGTGTCGGTCAGACAGGAACATGGAAACCATACAAGTTATTTAAACATATAGAATTTAATGTGGTGAATTGTTATATAATTACTGAAAAACTGAAAGCATGGAGTTCACAGTTACAAGATGTGACCACTAGTTCAGGGCTACAGAAAAAAAAGAAGAGATTACATCAAACCTACCAGAATTTAAAATTCTTATTGGTTAGAAAGTGGGGAATACTCAGTGGGCAGGGTTCCAGGTCTCTGAGGAAACAGCTCTGTCCTGAGAGTCATGCTATCTCTGACGGAATTCTGATGTGGCAGGTTCTGGAAAAAGTGAAGAAAACCTGAAAACTGAAAACAATTGCTAATGATAACAATTCCTACTGTCTGGAATTGTTATCTAACAGGAATAGCAAATCATGCAGAAACCACTTGTCTCTGCAAGTTCCTTTCTAATCTCCCCCTGCCGGATAACATAAGCTAAAGAGATCTAATTTGCAAAGAACAAATGTAGTTATCCCAGTCCCTGTCCCAGTGTCACAGAGCCACTAAAAGGGTGAGTTTATAGACAAAAAAATAGCTAATAGACAAAAAAATAGCTTAAAAGCAAAAACAGCTATCACAATGTTCTGTCTTTATATTTCCCCTTCATTACATTTGCAACAATTTGCAATTATGTTGTTTATAATAATATAAATAATGTACAGTTATATAATTATTCTGTGGAGAAAAATAGAGATAGACAGATACTTGTTCGCAGATTGCAAACATCCACAAAGCAAGGAGTTTATGTACTTTATCAATGTGCCCCCAATATACAGTGTAAATACTTGTCCATAAAAAAATGCCTGTTATTTGCTAAAGGAATGTATATATAGCTCACGCCTGTAATCCTAACAGTCTGGGAGGCCGAGGTGGGTGGATTGCCTGAACTCAGAAGTTTGAGACCAGCCTGAGCAAGAGCGAGATCCCATCTCTATAAAATAGCCAGGCGCTGTGGCAGAAGCTGAGAGTCCCAGCTATTTGGGAGGCTGAGGTAAGAGAATTGCTTTGAGACCAAGAGTTTGAGGTTGCTGTGAGCTGCGATGCCACCGTACTCTACTGAGAGGGACAAAGTCAGACTATCTCAAAATAAATAAATAAATAAAAATAAAAAAGATATTTGGATCAAGACATTAAAAAACATTTTTTTTTTTTTTTTTTGCTTATGAGGGTCATAATATTTGGCACAAATAATCAAGGGCAAAAATATTACTTGTGCCAAATATTATCACCCTCATAAGCAATAATAACAGAATTTATCATATGCTTTAGTTTAGTACTATACCATAGGGAACAGGATGCCTATATAACTCTCAGATCTATTCGAGTTAAACAGTTATGAATTATAGGAAATAAAACATGTCACTAAACATCTTTTTGAATGAAAATTTAATAGTAGCAAAATATATGTTGAAGACATGAATGAAGTTCTTTGTAACTCTTGTATTAGACTACCTCCATATTAGTACTACAGACAGAAATAAGGCTAGATGGGCTGGATAAAATAAGAAGCAATTCACACATTATAATAAAACCCTACCTGTTATTTCAATAAGAAAGTTCAAGAGAACAGATTTGAAGCAGCTGGCTACCAGTCATCAAATTAAAAAAAAAACATGCGGTGGTAGACTGCTTCTTTCATTAGAATCATAGGATTCAAGAATAAAGTATGTGGCAATTAATGATATAAGTTTGTATTTTAATTTGATAATTTCAATTTCTACTTTGGATAGAAAAATATATATTTCTGAACTTAGAATATTAGGCAAACATATAAAATTCTTAAGTATAAAGCAAAGCCATATTTTAAGGTTTTAATTTCAATCATTACATTCCAGCCAAAAATATATGCCAGAGAGGAAATTATTTAAATTCAATTTACATTAAATATTTTTATTTTACATATATATACATACATATATATATTTTTTGTTTGTTTTTTGAGACAGAGTCTCACGCTGTCACCCTGGGAAGAGTGCCATGGCGTTACAGCTCACAACAACCTCCAACTCTTGGGCTCAACCAATCCTCTTGCCTCAGTTTTTCTATTTTTAGTAGAGACGGGGTCTTGCTTTTTCCTCAGGCTGGTCTTGAACTCGTGAGCTCAAGCAATCCACCCATCTCGACCTCCCAAGTGCTAGGATTACAGGCATGAGCCACCGCACCTGGTCTAATATTTTTCATTATATAATAGAGGTAATACAGAATTTTGTTCATTAAATTCTCACTCTAACTCACATCATTTTTTTCATGCCCTCTCCACTGTTTTTTAGGTGACTGGTATTTGGTTAAACCAAAGGGAAAAAAGGCAGTGAAGAACTCTGTTGACACAAAAATGAAGTCATGTTATAAAAATTTCTGAGCCCAGGGCGGCGCCTATGGCTCAAAGGGGTAGGGTACCAGCCCCATATGCCGGAGGTGGCATGTTCAAACCCAGCCTTGGCCAAAAAAAACTGAAAAAAACAAAAAATTTCTGAGCCCATAAAGACATGTATATTCACTAAAGGTGAGAAAAGTATGTTCTAGAAGTTAGAGAGAGGGGAGGGTGGAAAATCAGATTTCTAGGAGATTCATATTTTAGTAGCCTGATTAGAGATTCAATAGGCAAAGTGAAAAGTTAAAAATGGTACTGCTACTGAAATACCGGCATTTGTCCTCAAGGCTGCATCAGAAGCATGAGAACAAGTGGCTGGAGGAGAAGGAAAGACAGGTTTATTTTATTTATTTATTGAATTAAAGACTTTGCTAGCAAAGGAAGAAAATGGTAGACCATTCTCTCAAAGTCCAGATTCCTGTCCACAAGGAGAAATACAGAGCTTCTAGGCTGTTGTTCAACTACAGTTAATGATTTTTAATCATCTTATCTCACCCAGAGACAAAGCCACGAACTGCCCTCCTAAGAAGGCCACCCAGACCTCCTCAGCGATACCAGCACCCAGCTTCCTGCTCCACCTCTTGCAGTGCAAAGAACAGAACATATTCCTCCTACCCTCTGGACCACTGGCCGGAGGCAGGGATGCGGGTCTCAATTCCCAAAAAGAGTGGTATAAGTTTTAAAGGGAAAGAAAACCCTTTCAGTCCATTCCCTTGGTTACACTGTGGTCCCTAAATAATTATGATTATCTAATTATATATATATATATATATATATATTTGTCTGTCATGTTTTATTTAAAAAAAATAATAACACTATAACAATGGAAATCAACCAAAATGAGAACATTGGAATGACTGATAATCACAGAATAGAAAAGCAAGTATCCAATATACTCAATACTAATATGAAACTAGTAGATAAACCAATACATGACCACACAAGAGAAAAACTGAATTAAACTCAAGTTTGCAGGATGGGGGATAAAGGAGAGAGATTGGTAGACTCTCAACTAACGGCCACAATGTAAGGGTATGTGGCATATCTCCTGGGTGAAGAGCTCAACTACAACTTGGATTGTACCCAACAAATGCAAACAATGTAACTTAAATTTTTGTGTGTGACACACCTTTTGGGGGCAAGACACAATTATAAGAGGGACTTTACCTAACAAGTGCATTCAGTGTGGCCTGGTTTCTTGTTCCCTCAAGGGATCTCTAATAATATTTTTATATTAATGAACTATTCCTTCTTGCCTTTCCAGATACTGCAGGGCATAATTATGAGATCAAGCTAATGTCAACTCTTTTTGAATCACATTTTCCATTCTCACTACACAAATGTCCTGTTAATAATTCTGGCTTTGTCTGAGCTTGGTTCTAGGTTGTTAGGGCAAGAATTATGAGCTCATACTTGGGTCTCAGTGTGAGTCAGGGGTGAATCATGAAGCCATGAATTTAATAACCTGTTATTCAAATTAAGAAGATTTGGGTTCAATGTTCTGGAAGAGAATTCTCTTTTTGAGAAGGCAAAGATTAAACTGAGCTATTTTAGAAATCATACTAAAAGTTGGTATCTTTACAAAATTTTGTCCTATATAACTTATAAGTATGATTATCTGAGAGTAAATTTTGTACCAGGCACTGTGTTCATCCCTAGCCATACAAAAGTAAATAAATAATTGAGTTTTTCCCTTCAGGAACTCTCAGTCCAGGGAATAAAACAGATGTATAAATGTTAATGCTTTCCAAAAATAATAATAGTTAAGTATGGTATTTTTTTTGGGGGGAGGGGTAATTGTTTCAGATAAAAAGCTTACGTGGCTCCCTGGTTTCTCCAATGGCTTTATTCTGTCCTAAAGTCTTATCTCCATACAAACCTGTCCAGCAAACAACAGAAAGTGCTGATTAATCACTCATCCTTCGAGTGCAAACCAGTATAATGCCAGGAGTTTCCAGTCTCCCACCTCTTCCAGATGGTAGATGAAACAACTTATAAGCCACTGAGTCTGGCACCAGGTGCCAAATGATGCAATTTGCAAAGGCGGAGAGTTTCCCATGGGATGAACTTTGATCAACAGAAAACAGGAGCCATGGTAGAGAGGGTTTATTTCCGTCATCACTGCCCGGACTTCCGACACATCTTTCCTAAGAAATCCTACACAGGGAACACACACACTAGGTAGATGGCTGTGCCCATCCCTGAAGTGTAGTGAAGCACAGCCAGCTTGCTAACTTAGGATTTCCAATGGCTTCCCATAAATTATGAACACCTTCACTCTTGCTTCAGCTTCTATTTCCTAGAAGCCTTGAATTAAGTCAATTAGCATGCATGTAGGCCTACACAATACACTCTGAGCATGGGATTTTATATTTCTATTGCCCATTTTTCTGAAAGACATAGCGACCCCAATGCTGTTGATAGGACAGATTCTGACAACCCTGTCACACAGTGATGCCGTGCTTCCTCTTTCACCAGTGGAAAATTGGAATAAAGGGGAGGGGAAGGTGTGGCATTGAGATAGAAAATAGCAAACAAAAGTGCCATTTAAATAGGCATGGGAATTTAAGATTGTGCAATAATATGGCTGTTTCTGGCACAACTGGAGATCTAGAAAAAGAAAAATAAGAAGCCCAGAAACCCATTTTTGTGCTTTAGAAGCCAGAGGGCTGCTATAACCACATTAAAAGAAAACTGTATTCATTGCAGCCTCAGGAGAAGCTGTCTTAAAATTTTGGCCGAAAAGATGATATTAGGATAATAGAGCTATAAATCAGAATAACTGTGCAGACTTGACACATTTTCTATGTACAATTCAGGCATCTGAAAAGGAAAAGTTAGATCTAAAAGACAAGATGGAGGTGTCTGAATAGACCAAATTAGCCTGAGCAGTCCCTGCCTTCTGAAAAGTCTAGGTTCCTCTCATGTAAAAAGGGTAATTACTTCATGTGAAACTGGTACATGGAACAACCAAGATATGGTTGTTCTCTTTGGGAACTACCTGGATAGCCATCACTGTATCCAGGAACATTGTCAATGCCTAAATTATGTTCACCCAGAGAGGATAAGTACAAAACTGGTATAGAACAATAAAATAAACAAATTTTTAAGCTTTGTGCTGGGTAAAACCTAGTAAACACGGTTGGGGGTGGATATTAAATATCCTCTGAGAACTAATATCTATGAGAGCCACAGAGAGGCCAGAGAGAAGCTCCTTTCACCGTGTGGTTAGGTACCGGCGTGGAGGGAACCAGCATTTCAGGAGAATGACGCTGGTAACAGCCGATTATAAGCTAAAGTTTTCAGCGAGTGATTCCGCTATAGACCTGTACTCCTGAATAACCGTGGGGAATCACAGAATCCTGGAACAGCCAACCTGGATGTCCTCAGAAGGGTAGACGAGGTGCCCATCAGGGAGCCCTGACCCCTGGGAATCCCTAGATCCTGTCCCGGGATTTTGCAGGTCTGCACTAAACAAGTAGGTCCTGTCAAAGTGCCCGGAAGCCGACCTGTGTCTGGCTCCTGCGCTGCCTCCCCCAAACCCCTGCTGTGCCCCTCACACGCGATGAACAGGGGAGGGACGGGCCTGCTTCACAGCGCAGGTGGCATGTGACGCGGCTGGTCAGGGCCGAGCTGTGCGGTGGCAGGTCTGTCGAGGGCTGTGTGTGAACGGTGGTACTGAAAGGGAAATCTGTCAGAGCAAACGTGGGCATCCACTTTACATGGAAGGGTCTGTACCTCAGGGACGCTGTGCACTGACCCCTGAGCAGAGATGAGCGACTCTGCGGACTTCAGAGTCCTAAAAACATAACAATGCAACAAGAAAGAACAAGGGCGTTTGAAAGAGAAATATTTAGATGGAATTATTGAAATAAGCTTAAGGTATGAGGGTAACCAAAGGGTATGATCTTCAAAATTGACTAAATAAAAAACAGGAGGACATGACAAGGTCTATGTATGGACATCAGGCCCCTGACTCCCCAGGCATCCCAGCGCTGATGGCCCGGTCTCCGTGACAGCTGGAGGAAAGGCCGTGCAGACGCTTGTTTCATAGACTCCTTCCATTGCCCGTTAGAAGGAAGGGAATATTCCGACGTGTGAATAAAAGATAGGACCCAGAAACAAAACCTTTAGACGCACCATCATTCTAAGCGACCATCCTGGCTGACGATTTGGCCTTGCCTTTTTCTTCATTTTTCACTTGTTGCAACCCAAATGGAACCCCCCCTTCCACCCCCACCCACCTTCAGACTATACATGTTCCATTCTTTATGCTTAACTTTCCTTCAGGACAGCGTGCACATTGGGCATCTCTGTGAGTGCAAGCGCCACTCTATCTTCTAGAAGTGACTGAGTTCCCACAGTTCTGAGCCTGCCAACGTCTTATCCTGGACTCTTTCCTCTCCAATGTCCCTCTGTGATCCAGCCCAAGGGAAGAGTTGTTAGGAAGTTTCCATCTCCCTCAAGCCCTCTATTTCTGGTGGGTAGATTTTACCTTTAATACACGATGTGATTGTGGAGGAATGAACATCATGCTTACAAGGACAGTCTCCAGTTCTTAACACATCAGAGGAAACACTGAGAGAAGACATTCTTCCTGCAAGCCTAGAGATAGCTTGTAACTTGGAGGCAAGCCCCAAGTAACTCAGTGCTCCAGAATGAGATAAAGATCCATTATTCAATAGTAAGCAGGTGTTAAACCTTGAACATCTTATGGCACTTCATTTGGGAGTTGTGGAGAAAGCCCATAGTTTCCTTTTTGTGGTCTATAAGCATGTAGCTCCTGTACGTCATTACTCAACACTCTTCACACCTGTTATCCCCTCAATAAATAGCCACTGCAAGGGTTGCTCCAGGCTCTCCTGCACCTCTTACAAGAGGTGAGCTTCACCTCTTGTAAGCTTGTACTTTCAACTTACGTCCTGGCTGTTTCCTTCGTGTAGCTCCGATATGTGATAATACAAATTAGCTGCATTTTAAAGTCCAGAAATAAAATGAAGATCTATTCTTTTAATATAATCTATTAACTCTAGTCAGGTGAAGATCTTCTTGTATCTATTAGCATTAACAGTTGATTGTGTTTATTAGGTCATTGACAATGTTCCTAACAATGTTAGGGCATTAGGTCACTGTCCTAATTCTTATACTTTATTACGTCTTCCTTCTTATTATAATTATAGTTTTCTTATAAAAATCTTTTTATAATATCTATAAACTATCCAAATTTAACAGTATATGTAACACAGGAGTTACATCTTTTCCTTCAAATTTCAAGTTTATTTTATTTGTTAAATACTTTATACAAATATTATATAAAACTGCATTCTCCATTTTTATTACTTGAAAATTGTCATCCAGGAGTGGAGTTTCAGGCCTGTAATTTTAGCACCCTGGAAGACCAAGGCTGGAGCATCACTTGAGCTAAGGAGTTCAAAGCAGGCTGAGCAAAGTGAAACCTTGGCTGTACTAAATAGAAAAATAGTAGCTGGGCATGGGGGACGTGCACCTGTGGTCTTCACCAATTGAGAAATTGAGGCAAGAGAATTGCTTGAACTCAGCTGTTTGAGGTTGCTGTGAGCTAGGCTGAGGCCATGGTGCTCTAGCTTGGGTGATAAAGTCAAACTATGTCAAAAAAAAGGTCATGATTTTAATTTTTTTATTGTTTTAATTAACAGATAATATAGTATGTTTTTATTTTGTACAATATAATGTTTATATATGTACATACATGTGTGTGTATATATATATATATACACACACACATACGCATAGAATTGGTGTAGTTACATCTTATGGAGATATTTGTAAAATTTAAAAACAGAAGTAGCATATGGTCTAGAAATTCCACTATTGGGTTTGTATCCAAAAGAAATGAAACCAGAATGTTGAAGAGATATCTGCACTGTCATGTTTAGCACAGCACTATTCACAGTAGCCAAGACATGGAATCTACATAAGTGTCCATCAACAGATGAATAAATAAAGGGATTGTGTTGTATATACAAGGTGGAATACTATTCAGGCATAAAGAAGAATGCCATGCATTTCTAAATCCTCACGTTAGCTGGGTAAGTATGTTTAAGGTCACTTTTACCCTTGTTATTAAGGGGAAGTGTATTAAACCAGGAACTGAGCTGGATTTTTAAAATATTCATCTATTTTGCAAGTTACGAAGTTAAGTATGATTACCCTTATTTGCAATAGAAATTTAAGTCTCAAAGAGACAAGTAACTTGAATATATTTTCACAAGTTAGTTCCATAACTGAAAAATCTCTGTTTGGCCCAGTCTAGGGTGATGTTTATTCCAAAAAAAGTACTTGATATTTTTTACATAAAACCCAGTTAGTCAGATCAGTAAGTTTCTTGCCAAATAAATCCTTCCCGGCCTTTGGGAGATGAATTCACAGGCTGTCCTGCAGTACTACATTCCAGAAAACCAGAGGCTGATTTTTAATGCCATATTAGTAGTCAACTGTTTGCTCACCATTTGCTCTTTTCCTTATGTTATAGTTGGTTTGTGTTGCTATAAAGGAATCCCTCAGGCTGGGTAATTTATAAAGAAAAGAGGTTTATTTGCCTTACAGTTTTTCAGGCTGTACAAGAAGCTGGTACCAGCATCTCCTTCTAGTGAGGAACTCAGGCGGTTTGCACTCATGAGGAAAGGCAAAGGTGAACCAGGTGGGCTGAACACGTAGGCAGTAAGGAAGCAAGAGATTAGGGGAAGGTGCCAGGCTCTTTTTAACAACCTCCATAACTGTTGTTTACAAACTACTCGTGGTATAGTGTTCTCTTAACAGTTGTCTGACCACTGAATCCAGCAATCCCACTTCACCTGCACGCGAATGTTTATAGGAATCCCATTCACAATCGCAAAGACGTGGAAACAACCCAAGTTCCCACAAACACATAACTGGATTAATAAAATGTGGTAGTTGCATGTAAATGAATACTACTTACCAATGAAAAATGGTGACAACTTGGACGGAACTGGAAACTATTCTTCTGAGGGAAACATCACAGGACTAGAGGGAAAAAAAAACACACATGCACTCAATACTATGTTGGAACTAAAGGTAAACACTTAAGTGCTCATAGGGAACTAAATCTCAATGAAAATCAAGCCGGGGGAGAGGAAAGGAGGGAGTGGGTAAATTCATACCTACTGGGTACAGTGCACACTATCTGGGTGAAGGACACAGTTATAACTTTGACTCAATTTATAAATTACATATATAGGCATATACATATATATACATATATATGAACAAACCATGTCACCTTTAAGTTCAAGCTAAGATTGTTTTCTTCACTTGCTTTTAAGATACTTTGTCATTAGTATGTAGAAATGCATCTAATTTTTAAATTAGCTTTATATTTTTTATTTCATCTTGTTTTTTGTCATCATTACTGGTTTTTGCAGTCATCATTTGATTGTACTGTACACTTAGAAAAGTGTTACAAGAGCAGATCCCATGTTATCAATTTTTCTTACAGTAAAAAAGAAAGAAGCTTTTATTTTATTATGTGTTTGGCATAATGGGGTATGTTATAAAAAATTGCCAATTATCAAACAGCTTCCTTGCAACTGGGCACAGTGAGACTGAGAGGAGAAGACTCCAGGCATCTCTGGCTGGTGGGATCTGCCCAGAAACATCACTCTGGAGACACAGAGAGTCAGCATGAGACTTCTGGACCCCATGAGGAGGACAAAAAGCAGTGGAAAACTGGCAGGTGGTTGTGTGTGTTCGTTCAGTTTAATCTCACCGGCAGCTATAAGTACAGCAGCAGTGAGATTGCAAACTGGAAAGGCCTTACCTGTGAGTTGTTTTGGTTTTTTTGGACTTGATACTCAGTTGAACTACCTTGGGAGAACTTGGGCAAGAGTGTGGAGGACTTGAAGTGTTGTCTAGGGCCTCAGACTGAGCCACTAAGCCAAGTGGAGCTAACAGTATTGGGCTGTGGGCCATGCAGAGTCATTGTGGGAGAACTACCCCAGCAAGCTCTGCCCTCAGGGTTGTAGAGCAAAGACCAGGCAGGAGACCTTGGGTGAGTAATCTAGTGACTGAGCAGCCTGAAGGTGGAGACTGAAATGACTTTCTGCCTTGGGCCTCAGGGGCATAGAGTGAGACTGGTTTTGGCACACTGCATAAGTGGAAAGCCACTTCAGGAGTGATCCCAGCGACAAGTGCTTTCCTGGGAAAGCTTCTGCTTAGCCAAGGTTAGCACTTCAAAGTGCCTTTTAAGTGGGCTCAGAAGAGATTTAGGCTCTCCACCCTGTGGGGTTTGAGAAATCAGCAGAGGACGCCAGTATCTATCTCATATAGCCATATCAGCATTGTGATTAATATCTCATACTCCAGAAGATCACCTGTTGCCCAGACAATATCTAGCAAGATATATAAACTACATTTTTTTATAATTTCAAAATTTTCCCTCTAGATTTCTCTCTTCTTTTCTTTCTTTTCCTTCTTCATTTTTCTAGTTTAAATATAATTTTCTATTGTTGCCTTCTTTAACAATTAGAACTTCATTTTTGCTAGTGTTTCTACCCCTATTATTTGTTTTTTCCCCCCAATTTTATCCCATAAAGTTTTTTCTTTGCTTGTTTTCATTTGATTTATAGCATTTTTCTCTTTCCTCTCTACTTGGTGGAGGTGGGGTACTGTGTCCGAACAGTCCAGCAAAGACCTGCTGACCTCATGGGAACCCCCCAACCCAGCATCCCCAGAGGTTGGGAGTTTTTTTTTTTTTTTGGCCGGGGCTGTGTTTGAACCCAGCACCTCCGGCATATGGGACCGGCGCCCTACTCCTTGAGCCACAGGCGCTGCCCAAGGTTGGGAGTTTTTAAGATTGGGTCAAAGTACATTACTGTACACCTATATTGGTCCTGTCTCCCTCTTTCTGTGCCTCTCTTCTTTTCGTAAATATTGCCTTTTACTCACCCCCTCTCCTTTCTCTCTCTTTCTTTTCTTTTTTTTCTTTCTTTCTTTCTCTCTTTCTTTCTTTTTTTTTTTTTGTTTCTTTTTTACATTCTTGCTCTTCAGTCTTCTCATTCTTCTTGTCCTGTACCAAAAGGACTCACTGAAACCCTAGTCCAGAGGCATGGTAATTTAAAGAGCAACAGGAAGTGAAAGGAAAATTAGGGCAAGGAAACAGATAAAAGAAAACACTCATGAGAAATAATCAGCAGAAAAATCCTAGCAACATGAAAACCAATCCAGAGCAACACCCCTAAGAGACTGTGAGGTAGACACTGCAGAGAAATACACCTATAAAGAAATGTTAGAAATGACAGAAAGGAAATTTAGAATACAAATGATGAAAACAATGAAGGAAATGATGGAAACAATGAAGGAAACTGCTGATAAAGTGGAAAATAACCAAAAGGAAATCCAAAAACAGAATCAAATAAGAGATGAACGAAATGAAGAATACAGAAAGGATATAGCAGAGCTAAAGGAATTGAAGCAGTCAATTAGGGAACTTAAAGATGCAATAGAAAGTATCAACAGGAGCAAGATGGCGGCCGAGTAACAGCTTCCTTGCATCTGGGCACCGTGAGTCTGGGGAGATAGGACTCCAGGCATCTCTGGCTGGTGGGATCTGCCTATCATCACTCCTATGAGGATACAGGGAGTCAGCGAGAGACTTCTGGACCCCAAGAGGAGGACTAAAACAGTGGAAAACCGGCAAGTGGTCGCGTGTGTTCAATCCGTCTAAACCCGCCCACAACTGTAAGTTCAGTAGCAGCGAGACTGCAAACCAGAAAGGCCTTACCTGTGAACTGTTTTGGTGTCCTTGGACTTGGCACTGAGTTGAACTGCCTTGGGGAGGACCTGAGCGGGAGTGCAGAGAACATTGGCCATTGTCTAGGGACCCAGTCTGAGCCACTGAGCCAGACGGAGCTAATAGTGTTTGGCAGTGGGTCACACGGAACCGTTGTCAGTGATCTGACCCGGCAAGCTCCGCCCTCACGGTCGCAGAGCTAGAAACGGGTGGGAGCTGGTAACCCAGCAACCAAGTAGCCTAAGGGCGGGGTCTGAGCCGCCTTGCAGCCCTAACCCTCGGGGGCAGAGTGAGACCAGTTTTGGAACACTGGGTAAGTGGATAGCCACTTGAGCAGTGATTCCAGTGAGAAAGCTGGGAAAGCTTCTGCTCAGCAAGTTTACAACTTCAAAGTGCCTTTAAGTAGGCTGAAGAGAGATTTAGGGTGTCTACCTGCTGGGGCTTGAGAAATCAGCAGCCTCCAGTCGTATGAGAACTATAATTAACATCTGATACCCCAGAAGACCACGAGTTGCCCAGACAATATTCAATAACATATACAAACTGCTTTGTTTTTGGTTGTGTATTTTTTTCTTTTTTTTTGTTTGGTTGTTTTTTTTGTTTATTTTGATGTTGTTGATGTTCTTTTGTTTTTTAATTTCAATCTTTTCCATACAGAGCCCTTTTTCTTTCTCAATTTTTCTAGTTTAATTATAATTTCCCATTGATGCCTTTTTTAATAACTAGAACTTCATTTTTGCTAATGTTTCTACCTCTATCATTTGGTTTTTCACCCAATTTTATCCCCATAAAGTTTTCTGTTTGCTTGTTTTGGTTTGATTTATAGCATTTTTGACTTTCCTCTCTTCTTGGTGGAGGTGGGGTACTGTGTCTGATCAGGTTAGCAAAGAGCTGCTGACCTCAAGGTAACCACCCAACTGGGCACCCCCAGAAGGTGGGGTTTTTTTAAGGTTGTGTCAAAGTACCCTACTGTACACCTATATTGCTCTGTCTCCCTCTTTCTGTGCCTCTCTTCTTTTTGTCAATATTCCTTATACCCACCCCCTCTCCTTTCTCTCTCTTTATTTTTTTTCTTATCACTCGGTCCTCCTTTCTTTCATCCCTTTTTTGCTCTTCACCTTCTCACCCTTCTGGTCCTGTAACCATTAGTCCACAGGCACAAGAACTTAAAGAGCAAGAGGAAGTGAAAGGAAAATTAGGGCAAGGAAACAGATAAAAGAAATCACTCATGAGGAAGAATCAGCAGAAAACTCCAGGCAACATGAAGAACCAGTCTAGAACAACCTCACCAAGGGACTATGAGGTAGCTACTGCAGATGATTCCACCTGTAAAGAAATGTTAGGAATCACAGAAAGGGAATTTAGAATACACATGTTGAAAACAATGAAGGAAATGATGGAAACAATGAAGGAAATTGCTAATAAAGTGGAAAATAACCAAAAGGAAATCCAAAAACAGAATCAAATAAGAGATGAACGATATGAAGAATATAAAAAGGATATAGCAGACATGAAGGAACTGAGACAGTCAATTAGGGAACTTAAAGATACAATGGAAATTATCAGCAACAGGTTAGACCATGCAGAAGAAATAATTTCAGAAGTAGAAGACAAAGTTCTCGAGATAACTCAGACAGTAAAAGAGGCAGAAAAGAAGAGAGAGAAAGCAGAACGTTCACTGTCAGAATTATGGGACTGTATGAAGCGTTCCAACATACGAGTTATAGGAATTCCAGAAGGGGAAGAAGATTGCCCCAGAGGAATGGAAGCCATACTAGAGAATATTATAAAAGAAAATTTCCCAAATATCACCAAAGATTCTGACACACTGCTTTCAGAGGGATATCGGACCCCAGATCGCCTCAACTCTAACCGAGCTTCTCCAAGACACATTGTGATGAACCTGTCCAAAGTCAAGACAAAAGAAAAGATTCTGTAAGCTGCCAGGAGTAAGCACCAGTTGACCTACAGGGGCAAATCCATCAGAGTGACCGCAGACTCCTCTAATGAAACTTTCCAAGCAAGAAGACAATGGTCATCTACCTTTAATCTACTCAAACAGAACAATTTTCAGCCCAGAATTCTGTACCCTGTTAAGCTAAGCTTCAAAATTGACGGAGAAATCAAATCATTTATGGATATACAAACATTGAGGAAATTCACCACAACAAGACCAGCTCTACAGGAAATACTTCAACCTGTTCTGCACACTGACCACCACAAAGGATCAGCAGCAAAGTAAGAACTCAGAAATTAAAGGACAGAACCTAACCTCCACACTGATGCAAAAGATAAAACTAAGCAATGGACTCTCACCAAATAAGACGAATAGAATACTACCACACTTATCAATTATCTCAATAAATGTTAATGGCTGGAATTCCCCACTGAAGAGACATAGATTGGCTGACTGGATTAAAAAACACAAGCCATCCATTTGCTGTCTGCAAGAAACACACCTTCAAAAGACAAATTAAAGCTCCGAGTCAAGGGTTGGAAGATAATTTTTCAGGCAAATGGAATTCAGAAGAAAAGAGGAGTTGCAATCTTATTTTCAGATACATGTGGATTTAAAGCAACTAAAGTCAAAAAAGACAAAGATGGTCACTTTATATTGGTCAAGGGAAAAATACAACAAGAAGACATTTCAATTCTAAATATTTATGCACCCAATTTAAATGCTCCAGATTCTTGAAGCAGACCTCACTCAGTCTGAGCAATATGAAATCTGATAATACCATCATAACAGGGGACCTTAACACTCCTCTTACACAGCTGGACAGATCCTCTAAACAGAAATTAAACAAAGATATAAGAGATTTAAATGAGACCCTAGAACAACTATGCTTGATAGACGCATATAGAACACTCCACCCCAAAGATAAAGAATATACATTCTTCTCATCACCCCAGGGAACATTCTCCAAAATAGATCATATCCTGGGACACAAAACAAATATCAACAGAATCAAAAGAATTGAAATTTTACCTTGTATCTTTTCAGACCATAAGGCACTAAAGGTGGAACTCAACTCTAACAAAAATGCTCCACCCCACCCAAAGGCATAGAAATTAAACAATCTTCCGTTGAATAACAGATGGGTGCAGGAAGAAATAAAACAGGAAATCATTAACTTCCTTGAGCATAACAACAATGAAGACACAAGCTACCAAACCCTGTGGGATACTGCAAAAGCAGTTTTGAGAGGAAAATTCATCGCTTTAGATGCCTACATTCGAAAAACAGAAAGAGAGCACATCAACAATCTCACAAGAGTTCTTATGGAATTGGAAAAAGAAGAACAATCTAAGCCTAAACTCAGTAGAAGAAAAGAAATATCCAAAATCAAATCAGAGATCAATGAAATTGAAAACAAAAGAATCATTCAGAAAATTAATGAAACAGGGAGTTGGTTTTTTGAAAAAATAAATAAAATAGATAAACCATTGGCCAGACTAACTAGAAATAGAAAAGTAAAATCTGTAGTAACTTCAATCAGAAACGATAAAGGGGAAGTAACAACTGATGCCACAGAGATACAAGAGATCATCTCTGAATACTACCAGAAATTCTATGCCCAGAAATTTGACAATGTGAAAGAAATGGATCAATATTTGGAATCACACCCTCTCCCCAGACTTAGCCAGGAAGAAATAGAGCTCCTGAACAGACCAATTTCAAGCACTGATATCAAAGAAACAATAAAAAAGCTTCCAACCAAAAAATGCCCTGGTCCAGATGGCTTTACTCCAGAATTCTATCAAACCTTCAAGGAAGAGCTTATTCCTGTACTGCAGAAATTATTCCAAAAAACTGAGGAAGAAGGAATCTTCCCCAACACATTCTATGAAGCAAACATCACCCTGATACCAAAACCAGGAAAAGACCCAACCAAAAAGGAGAATTTCAGACCTATCTCACTCATGAATATAGATGGAAAAATTCTCAACAAAATCCTAGCCAATAGATTACAGCTTATCATCAAAAAAGTCATTCATCATGATCAAGTACACTTCATCCCCGGTATGCAAGGCTGGTTTAACATACGCAAGTCCATAAACGTTATCCACCATATTAAAAGAGGCAAAAATAAAGATCACATGATCCTCTCAATAGATGCAGAAAAAGCATTTGATAAAATCCAGCATCCTTTTCTAATTAGAACACTGAAGAGTATAGGCATAGGTGGCACATTTCTAAAACTGATTGAAGCTATCTATGACAAACCCACAGCCAATATTTTACTGAATGGAGTAAAACTGAAAGCTTTTCCTGTTAGAACTGGAACCAGACAAGGTTGTCCTCTGTCACCTTTACTGTTCAACGTAGTGCTGGAAGTTCTAGCCAATACAATTAGGCAAGACAAGGAAATAAAGGGAATCCAAATGGGTGCAGAGGAGGTCAAACTCTCCCTCTTTGCTGACGACATGATCTTATACTTAGAGAACCCCAAAGACTCAACCACAAGACTCCTAGAAGTCATCAAAAAATACAGTAATGTTTCAGGATATAAAATCAATGTCCATAAGTCAGTAGCCTTTGTATACACCAATAACAGTCAAGATGAGAAGCTAATTAAGGACACAAATCCCTTCACCATAGTCTCAAGGAAAATGAAATACCTAGGAATATACCTAACGAAGGAGGTGAAGGACCTCTATAAAGAAAACTATGAAATCCTCAGAAAGGAAATAGCAGAGGATATTAACAAATGGAAGAACATACCATGCTCATGGATGGGAAGAATCAACATTGTTAAAATGTCTATACTTCCCAAAGCAATCTACCTATTCAATGCCATTCCTATCAAAGTACCTGCATCATACTTTCAAGATTTGGAAAAAATGATTCTGTGCTTTGTATGGAACCGGAAAAAACCCCGTATAGCTAAGGCAGTTCTTAGTAATAAAAATAAAGCTGGGGGCATCAGCATACCAGATTTTAGTCTGTACTACATAGCCATAGTGGTCAGGACAGCATAGTCTTGGCACAAAAACAGAGACATAGACACTTGGAATCGAATTGAACACCAAGAAATGAAACTAACATCTTACAACCACCTAATCTTTGATCAACCAAACAAGAACTTACCTTGGGGGAAAGACTCCCTATCCAATAAATGGTGTTGGGAGAACTGGATGTCTACATGTGAAAGACTGAAACTGGACCGACACCTTTCCCCACTCACAAAAATTGATTCAAAATGGATAAAGGACTTAAATTTAAGGCATGAAACAATAAAAATCCTCAAAGAAAGCATAGGAAAAACACTGGAAGATATTGGCCTGGGGGAAGACTTCATGAAGAAGACTGCCATGGCAATTGCAACAACAATAAAAATAAACAAATGGGACTTCATTAAACTGAAAAGCTTCTGTACAGCTAAGGAGACAATAACCAAAGCAAAGAGACAACCTACACAATGGGAAAGGATATTTGCATATTTTCAATCTGACAAAAGTTTGATAACTAGGATCTATAGAGTACTCAAATTAATCTACATGAAAAAGGCCAACAATCCCATATATCAATGGGCAAGAGACATGAATAGAACGTTCTCTAAAGATGACAGACGAATGGCTAACAAACACATGAAAAAATTTTCATCATCTCTATATATTAGAGAAATGCAAATCGAAACAACCCTGAGATATCATCTAACCCCAGTGAGAATGGCCCACATCACAAAATCTCAAAACTGCAGATGCTGGCGTGGGTGTGGAGAGAAAGGAACACTTTGACACTGCTGGTCGGACTGCAAACTAGTACAACCTTTCTGGAAGGAAATATGGAGAAACCTCAAAGCACTCAATCTTGACCTCCCATTTGATTCTGCAATCCCATTACTGGGCATCTACCCAGAAGGAAAGAAATCCTTTTATCATAAGGACACTTGTACTAGCCTGTTTATTGTACCTCAATTTACAATCGCCAAAATGTGGAAACAGCCTAAATGCCCAACAACCCAGGAATGGATTAACAAGCTGTGGTATATGTATACCATGGAATACTATTCAGCCATTAAAAAAATGGAGACTTTACATCCTTCGTATTAACCTAGATGGAAGTGGAAGACATTATTCTTAGTAAAGCATCACAAGAATGGAGAAGCATGAATCCTATGTACTCAATCTTGATATGAGGACAATTAATGACAATTAAGGTTATGGGGGGGAAGCAGAAAGAGGGATGGAGGGAGGGGGTGGGGCCTTAGTGTGTGTCACACTTCATGGGGGCAAGACATGATTGCAAGAGGGACTTTACCTAACAATTGCAATCAGTGTAACTGGCTTATTGTACCCTCAATGAATCCCCAACAATAAAAAAAAAAAAAAAAAAACTGAAAAAAAAAAAAAGAAAGTATCAACAACAGATTAGACCATGCAGAAGAAAGAATCTCAGAGGTATAGAACAAAGTTCTTCAGATCATTCAGATATTTAAAGAGGCAGAAAAGAAGAAAGCAGAATGTTCACTGACAGAATCATGGGACTTTTTGAAGCATTCAAACATATGATTTATAGGTATCCCAGAAGGGAAAAAAGAATGCCCCAGGGGAATGGAAGCCATACTAGAAAATGTTATAAATGAATATTACCCAAATATCACCAAAGATTCTGACACACTCATTTCAGAGGGATAACGGAACCCAGGTCACCTCAACCCTAACGACTTCTCCGAGACACATTGTGATGAACCTGTTCAAAGTCAAGACAAAAGAAAATATTCTTCAAGCTTCCAGGACAAAGCACCAGTTGACCTACAGGGGCAAATCCAAAAGGGTGACTGCAGACTTCTTTAATGAAACTTTTCAAGCAAGAAGACAATGGTCATCTACCTTTAGTCTACTAAACAGAACAGTTTCAAGCCCAGGATTCTATACCCTGCTAAGCTAAGCTTTAAAATTGACAGAGAAATCAATTTTTTTACATTTACTGATAAAAAAAACATTGAGGAAATTCACCACAACAAGATCAGCTCTACAGTAAATACTTCAACCTGTTCTACACAATGACCATCACAATGAATCAACAGTAAAGAACTCAGAAATTAAAGGACAGAATCTAGCTTCCACAATAAAGTAAAAGACAAAACTAAGCAATGGACTCTCACAAAATAAGATGAATAGAACACTACCAGGGTTACCAATTATCTCAATAAATGTTAATGGCTTGAATTCCCCACTGAAGAGGCATAGATTGGCTGACTAGATTAAAAAACACAAGCCATTCATTTGCTGTCTGCAGGAAACACACCTAGCTTCAAAAGACAACTTAAAACTCTGAGTTAAGGGTTGGAAGACAATTTTTCAGGTAAAGGGAATTCAGAAGAAAAGGGGAGTTGCAGTCTTATTTTCAGATACATGTGGATCTAAAGGAACTAAAGTCAAAAAGACAAAGATGCTCACTTTATATTGGTCATAAGAAAAATACAAGAAGACATTTCAATTCTAAATATTTATGCACCCAATTTAAATGCTCCCAGATTCTTGAAACAGACCTTACTCAGTCTGAGCAATATGATATCCTGTAACACCATAATAACAGAGGACTTTAACAGTCCTCTTACAGAGCTGGACAGATCCTCTACCAGAAATTAAACAAAGATATAAGGGACTTAAATGAGACCCTAGAACAACTGTACTTGATACATGCATATAGAACACTCCATCCCAAAGATAAGGAATATACATTCTTCTCATCACCCCATGGAACATTCTCGAAAAATGATCATATACTAGGACACAAAACAAACCTCAACAGAATCAAAAGAATCGAAATTTTACCTGTGTCTTCTCAGACCACAAGGCATTAAAGGCGGAACTAAACTCCAATAAAAACTTTCAACCCCACACAAAAGCATGCAAATTAAACAACCTTCTGTTGAATGACAGTTAGGTACAGGAAGAAATAAAAGAGGAAATAATTAACTTTCTTGAGCATAACCACAATGAAGACACAAGTTACCAAAACCTGTGGGATACTGTAAAAGCAGTTCTGAGAGGAAAATTTATCGTTTTATATGCCTACGTTGGAAAAACAGAAAGAAAGAGCATCAACAAACTCACAAGCCATCTTACGAAATTGGAAAACAAAGAACAATCTAAGCCTAAATGAAGCAGAAAAAAGAAATCTCCAAAATTAAATCAGAGATTAATGAAATTGAAAACAAAAGAATCATTCAGAAAATTAATAAAATGAAGAGTTGGATTTTTGAAAAAATAAAATAGATAAACCTTTGGACAGACTAACTAGAAATAGAAAAGTAAAGATCTCTAGTAACCTGAATCATAAATGATAAAGGGGAAATAACAACTGATGCCACAGATATACAAGAGATCATCTCTGAATACTGCCAGAAACTCTGCCCAGAAATTTGACAATGTGAATGAAATGGTCAATATTTAGAACCACACCCTCTTCCTAGACTTAGCCCAAAGAAATAGAGCTCCTGAACAGACAGATTTCAAGCACTGAGATTAAAGAAAGAATAAAAAATCTTCCAACAAAAAAATACCCTGGTTCAGATGGCTTCACACCAGAATTCTATCAAACCTTCAAGGAAGAGCTTATTCCCATATTGCAGAAAGTACTCAAAAAAATTGAGGAGGAAAGAATCTTTCCCAATACATTCTATGAAGCAAACATCACCCTGATACCAAAACCAGGAAAACTTACACTGATACAGGCCATCTACAGGAAACCTACAGCCAATATCATATTGAATGGAGTTAAATTGAAATCATTTCCACTCAGATCAGGAAACAGGCAAGGTTGTCCATTGTCTCCACTGCTCTTTAACATTGCAATGGAAGTTTTAGCCACTGCAATTAGGAAAGAAAAGGAAATCAAGAGCGTCCATATAGGGTCAGAAGAGATCAAACTTGATGACAGATGACATGATTGTATAACTGGAAAACACCAAGGATTCTATGACAAAACTCTCAGAAGTGATCAAGGAATACAGCAGCATCTCATGTTACAAAATCAGCACTCATAAATCTGTAGCCTTTATATATACCAACAATAATCAAGCTGAAAAAATAGTCAAGAACTCTATTTCATTCATAGTAGTGCCAAAGAAGATAAAATATTTGGGAGTTTATCTAACAAACGATGTGAAAGATCTTTATAAAGAGAACTATGAAACTCTAAGAAAAGAAATAGCTGAAGATGTTAACAAATGAAAAAACATACCATTCTCATGGCTGGGAAGAATCAATATTGTTAAAATGTCCATACTACCCAAAGCAATATACAATTTTAATGCAATCCCTATTAAAGCTCCACTGTCATACTTTAAAGAGCTTGAAAAAATAATACTTCACTTTACATGAAATCAGCAAAAAACTTCAAATAGCCAAGACATTACTCAGAAATAAAAACAAAGCAGGAGGAATCACGCTACCAGACCTCAGACTATACTATAAATTGATAGTGATCAAAACAGCATAGTACTGGCACAAAAACAGAGAGGTATATGTATGGAACAGAATAGAGAACCAAGAGATGAACCCAGGTACTTACCATTATTTGATCTTTCACAAGCCAATTAAAAACGTTCAGTGGGGAAAAGATTCCCTGTTTAACAAATGGTGCTGGGTGAACTTGCTGGTGTCCTGTAGAAGACTGAAACTGGACCCACACCTTTCACCATTAACTAAGATAGATGCTCACTGGATTAAAGGTTTAAACTTAAGACATGAAACTATAAAAATACTAGAAGAAAGTGCAGGGAAAACTCTTGAAGAAATTGGTCTGGGCGAATATTTTATGAGGAGGATCCCCCAGGCAATTGAAGCAATAAAAAATACACTACTGGGATCTGATCAAAGTAAAAAGTTTCTCCACACCCAAGAACACAGTAAGTAAAGCAAGCAGACAGCCCTCAGAATGAGAGAAGATATTTGCAGGTTATGTCTCCAATAAAGGTTTAGTAACCAGAATCCACAGAGAACTCAAATTTATTAGCAAGAAAAGAACAAGTGATCCCATCTCAGGGTGGGCAAGGGACTTGAAGAGAAACTTCTCTGAAGAAGACAGGTGCAAGGCCTACAGACATATGAAAAAATGATCATCATCCTTCATAATCAGAGAAATGCAAATCAAAACTACTTTGAGATATCATCTAACTCCAGTAAGATTAGCCCATATCACAAAATCCCAAAACCAGAGATGTTGGCGTGGATGTGGAGCAAAGGGAACACTTGTGCACTGCTGGTGGGAATGCAAACTAATACGTTCCTTTTGGAAAGATGTTTGGAGAACATTTAGAGATCTAAAAATAGACCTGCCAATTGATCCTACAATTCCTCTACTAGGTATGTACCCAGAAGACCAAAAATCACATTCTAACAAAGATATTTGTACCAGAATGTTTATTGTGGCCCAATTCATAATTGCTAAATCATGGAAGAAGCCCAAGTGCCCATCAACCCACAAATGGATTAATAAATTGTGGTACATGTACACCATGGAATATTATGCAGCCTTAAAGAAAGATGGAGACTTAACCTCTTTCATGTTTACATGAATGGAGCTGGAACATAGTCTTCTTAGCAAAGTGTCTCAAGAATGGAAGAAAAAGTATCCAATGTACTCAGCCCTACTATGAAACTAATTTTTAGCTTTCATATGAAAGCTATATCCCAATTATAGCCAAAGAATATGGGGAAAGAGGAAAGGGAGGGGAGGGGAGGATGGGTAGAGGGAGGGTAATTGGTGGGACCACACCTATGGTGCATCTTACAAGGGTACACGTGAAACTTACTAAATGTAGAATATAATTTTTTTAGCACAATAACTAAGAAAAAGCCAGGAAGGCTATATTAACCAGTGTGATGAAAATACTTCCAATTGTATATAAAACCAGCACATGGTACCCCATGATTGCGTTAATATACACAGCTATGATTTAATAAAAAAAAAAAAAGAAAAGAAAAGAAAAGAAAAGAAAGAAAAAAATAGAGCTCCTGAACAGACCAATTTCAAGCACTGGGATTAAAGAAACAAAAAATCTTCCAACAAAAAAATACCCTGGTCCAGATGATTTCACACCAAGAATTCTATCACCTTCAAGGAAGAGCTTATTCCAGTATTACAGAAATTATTCCAAAAAATTGAGGAAGAAAGAATCTTCCCCAACACGTTCTGTGAAGCAAACATCACCCAGATATCAAAACCAGGAAAAGACCCAAATGATAAGGAGAATTTCAGATGAATTTCACTAATGAATATAGATGCAAAAATTCTCAGCCAATAGATTACAGCTTGTCATCAAAAAAGTCACATATCATGATCAAGTAGGTTTCGTTCCAGGGATGTAAGGCTGGTTTAGCATATGCAAGTCCATAAACATTGTCCACTGTATTACAGAAGCAAAAACAAAGACCATATGATTGTCTTAATATATGGAGAAAAATCATTTGATAAAATCCACCATCCTTTTCTAATTAGAACACTGAAGAGTATAGGCATACATGAAACATTTCTGAAACTGATCAAAACTATCTATGACAAACCCACAGCTAATATTTTACTGAATGGAGTAAAACTGAAAACTTTCCTCTTAGAACTGGAACCAGACAAAGCTGGCCTCTGTCACTATTACTATTCAACATCGTGCTGGAAGTTCTACCCACTACAATTAGGCAAGACAAGGAGTATAGACAAATGGGAGTATAGGAGCTGAAACTCTCCCTCTTTGCTGACAATATGATCTTACACTTAGAGAACCCCAAAGGCTCAACCACAAGACTCCTGGAACTCAATAGTAATGTCTCAGGACATAAAATCAATGTCCACAAGTCAGTAGCTTTTGTATACAGCGATAACAGTCAAGATGAGAGGCTAATTAAGGACACAATTCCCTTCATCATAGCTTCAAAGAAAATGATATACCTAGGAATGTACCTAACAAAAGAGATGAAGGACCTCTATAAAGAAAATTATGAAATCCTAAGCAAGGAAATAGCAGAGGATATTAACAAATGGAAGAACATATCATGCTCATGGCTGGGAAGAATCAACATTCTATACTTCCCAAAGCAATCTACAGATTCAATGCCATTCCATTAAAATACCAACGTCATACTTTTAAGACTTGGAAAAAATGATTCTGCATTTTGAATGGAATCAGAACAAAAATCCATATAACTAAGTCAGTTCTTAGTAAAAAAACCAAAGCCAGGGGCATCAGCATACCAGATTTTAGGCTGTACTACAAAGCCATAGGGGTCAAGACAGCATGGTACTGGCACAAAAATGGAGACATAGACATTTGGAATCGAATAGAAAACCAGGAAATGAAATTAACATCTTACAACCACCTAATCTTCGATAAACCAAATAAGAACTTACCTTGGAGGAAAGACTCCCTATTCAATAAATGGTGCTGGGAGAACTAGATATCCACATGTAAAAGACTGAAACTGGACCCACTCCTTTCTCCATTCACAAAAATTGATTCAAGATGGATAAAGGACTTAAATTTAAGGCATGAAACAATAAAAATCCTCAAAGAAAGCATAGGAAAAACACTGGAAGATATCAGCCTGGAGAAAAACTTTATGAAGAAGACTGCCATGGCAATTGCAACAACAACAAAAGTAAACAAATGGGACTTCATTAAACTAAAAAGCTTCTGTAAAGCTAAGGAGGCAACAGCCAAAGCAAATAGACAACCTATACAATGGGAAAGGACATTTGCACATTTTGAATCAGACAAAAGGTTGATAACTAGGATCTACAGAGAACTCCAATTAATCCACATTAAAAAAGCCAACAATCCCATATATCAATGGGCAAGAGACATGAATAGAAACTTCTTTAAAGAAGACAGAGGAATGGCTAACAAACATATGGAAAAATGCTCGTCATCCCTAATTATTAGAGAAATGCAAATCAAAACCACCCTGAGATACCATCTAACCCCAGTGAGAATGGCCAACATCACAAAATCTCAAAACTGCAAATGCTGGTGTGGATGTGGAGAGAAAGGAACACTTTTACACTGCTGGTGGGACTGCAAACTAATACAACCTTTTTGGAAAGAAGTATGGAGAACCCTCAAAGAACTCAAGCTAGACCTCCCATTTGATCCTACAATCTCATTACTGGGCATCTACCCAGAAGGAAAAAGGTCCTTTTATCATAAGGACACTTGCACTAGACTGTTTATTGCAGCTCAATTTACAATTGCCAAAATGTGGAAACACCCTAAATGCCCACCAACCCAGGAATGGATTAACAAGCTGTGGCATATATACACCATGGAATACTTTTCAGCCATTAAAAAAAAATGGAGACTTCACAGCCTTGGTATTAACCTGGATGGAAGCGGAAGACATTACTCTTAGTAAAGCATCACAAGAATGGAGAAGCATGAATCCTATGCACTCAATTTTGATATAAGGACAATTAATGACAATCAATGACACAATGGACATGGGGGAAGGGAAGAGCAGAGAGAAAAAGAAGGGGGGAGGGGTGGGGAAAGGAAGAGCAGAGAGAGGGAAGGAGGGAGAGGGGTGGGGCCTTGGTATGTGAAACACCTTTTGGGGGCAAGACACGATTGCAAGAGGGACTTTACCTAACAAATGCAGTGTAACCTGGTTTCTTGTACACTCAGTGAGTCCCCAATCCCCCAAAAAAGATAGGCACAAGGCAAAAAAAAAAAAGAAAGAAATTTGCCAATTTTCATTATCAAATGAATAAATAAAACAGAACCAAACCTTCCAAGGAACAATACT
The DNA here is from genome assembly GCF_027406575.1 of Nycticebus coucang. Lineage (NCBI taxonomy): Eukaryota > Metazoa > Chordata > Mammalia > Primates > Lorisidae > Nycticebus > Nycticebus coucang. The sequence continues at coordinate 8,346,573 of NC_069802.1, forward strand.
GAATGGTTTACAGTGCATTTAACTATTGTAATACAAATTTAAAACATAAGATAGATATAATACACGAGAGAATAATGCCAGAAAGTTCTTATATTTGGTGAAAATTCTAAACTTGTTTTCAAGAAGCTTTGTAAATGCCAAAGAAAGTAAACTCAAAGAAAATCAAATTGCTGAGAACAAAAATAAACAATCTTAGAACCAATTCTACAAAAACCAACAAACAAATATACAAACAAAAAAAAAATATCTCCGCTTGTTTAGTTATCTCTTCGTAAGCACTAATGGTTGTATTAAAAGAACTACAATATTCAGGGCTGGCTGAGAACCAACCACCTGAAACAGGAAAAGAAAGTTCAACACTGCTTAGTTCATAATTGCCTTGCTAGCTAATCTTAGGGATTATTCTGAAACCAGTTGAAAGATAATGCAGAATTTTAATACTCAAAAATTATATTAAGATGTATAAAGATCATTTCAATTATATTGTCAAGAAGGATAGTCTGAGGAATGATGTTTCAGTTGAAATCTATAAGGTAGGGAATGAGTCAACCACACAACAAAGATGGGCCCGGATATTCTGGGATTAGGAACACAAAATCTCAATATTCGAGTGAAACTTGGCATTTTTCAAGAACAAAAAGAAAGTCACAGTGAACAATGCGACAAGCTAGGGGGAAAATAATATAAAGTGTGATTCTAAACAAGGCACGAATAACATTAGGCTTGTAAGTCAGGTTAAGAAGTTTGAATTTTTTTCTAAGTATAATGCAAAATAAAAAATAAGCAAACATGTGAACTTAATTCTTTATCTTTTAAACAAATTCACTGCCTGGTAGATGAAGAATGAATTGAATAAGGCAAGAGCAGAACAACAGAGGAGCAGCTACATTTCAGGAGTTTACTATCAAAGACCAAGTTCATAGTCATAGAGAGACAAAGAAATGAAACAGTTTGGAAATGTAATAAAAAACACAGCATATTTTTTTTCCTTCCTGAGATACTTTAATAAGAAGAATATTTTCCAGCTCCATCCATGTAAACATAAAAGAGGTAAAGTCTCCATTTCTTTTCACTGCTGCATAGTATTCCATGGTATACATATACCACAATTTACAGTACTACTGTGAAACCAATTTATAATCACTCACACTTGCATATGAAAAATGAAACACAACTTTAGCCTAGGATGAAGGAGGGAAGGGGAGGGCGAGGGGAGGGGAGGGGGTGGGAGGGATAGTAGGGGGTAGTAGGGGGACCACACCTATGGAGCACATTGCAAGTACAAGTTGGATCTATCATGTGTAGAACACAAATGTCCTAATGCTATAATTGGGCAAATGAGGTGAAAGCTATGTTGATTAGTATGATGTAAGCACTCCAATTTGTACAAATAATCAACACATTGAAAATGGCATAAATGTATTTATGATCTATGTACAAAAGACTTAATAAAAAAAACACAGCATACAGATCTAGAAGAAAGATTGAATTGGGGCAGTGATAGAAAAATAAATTTAGGATAAACATAGGTTTTTGGCTTCTAAAATCATGTAGATTATAATGCCATCTGCTGAAATGAGAAATCAGAAAATAGAATTCAGGCCCAATTAGAGAAACCACATAGGTCGTGTTACAGTTGAGTTTGGAGTTGTGTGGAAAGATGAGAGATGGGTATAGGAGAATTATGGATGTAGGTAGTATTTAAACCATGAGTCTGGATATAGAATTGTTAAAGTAAGCATAACATATTAGTCATAATTTTGAAGTATATGACATATTGTGTCAATGTAATTCTAGTATTTGCTACCAATTTCTGTTCTGACAGTGACCTTTAGATACAACTAACTAGATCCTTTCTTCCTAATCATTAGCTTACCAAGAAACGCTGGGTTTACTGCCTCAGAAATCAACTGAGCAATATGTCGGAAAGCATTGTTCACAGGCCTTCCCTCCAGAAATTCCATCTCTGTGGCGATAGGATCAATGTTGTCACTTGGGCTTCTGTAAAGAAAAATAGAGAATGAATTTATTTTAAGTAATTTTAATTGGCTTACACATTTATGAGGGGTGACAAGTCTCAAATTCATAGGGCAGAAATTCAGGCAGGAATTTTATTTATACTTAAACTCCTTCTCTTCTGGGAAACGTTGTTATTTCTCAAGACCTTTAGCTGACTGGGCTGAGGCCCTCACGCATCATGGAAGGTAATCATCTTTACTTAAAGTAAACTAATTGTTAAGTATACATAGCATCTATAAAATACATTCACAGCAACTTCTGTGAATCAACCAAACAACTAGCCACATAGCCTAACCAGATGGATAGATAAAATTAACCATCACAATCAATATTTGTCCATTCATTTAGCTTTGCTGTAAGGAAACTAAGAAATGGCCTGTGAAAGTCAAGTATTTGTGACTCTAGCTTCTTTTTCATTTTGAATTCATTTGGAAATGAGCATAGCATTTAATATATTATCATTAAAAATACATTATTTAATATTATTTTAAATCAGAATGGTCTGAGCCCTAACATACCATCAGCATGACCATAGCTGCATTGAAGGCAGTTATTCCAGCCTGTTGCCAAACTTTCTTTTATATTACTTTCCATGTATAATTTTTTTCCCTTTGAAATTTCTACATGCAGCACCATTTTCCATGCAAAGGTACTTGGAAGAACTATACAGGACAGAATCTGAGAAAGGTGATTGCAAGGAGAAAAGAGATAGGAAATTATTCACACTAGAGGAGAAAAGCACTCACGTGTTTCCTATTCCCTCCGTCTCCCTCTGGCACATATTTCTTCCTAACTGATACATGTAATGTCAACAGTACTACTGGTGAGAGGAAAGGAATAGAAATATTGTCCAGGTAGAAATTATTCCCCTAAGTCTTGAACTCTGAACAGATAGCAATTTCACTCTGACTTATGGCCAGGGCTCTAGAAGAAAATTTCACCCTAGAGAATTTTGTTTTTCTCACCTTCTGCATGTAGGGAAGCAGATATATCTATAAGAATATATTAGTAAGAAAAATTGGATATGTCTCCTATATATGGCGAATGCTGGACCATTTTTAGATCTGTGAACACATTCATCTAATTAATGTGCTACTAATCAGATAATGGAACATAGCTAGGACAGAGTTTTTGAAAATTGGCCTAAATAAAACCTTGGCTTGTGGATCTAAACACATTTTTGAACTGTTCGTCCTAGAAGTGTTTTAAGAAGAGAATTTTTATGTTTTAAATATCTTTTATAAATTCAAAACTTTTGTAAAAATAAGTCATGAAGTGCAAAAACAAATAACACTCAAAACTCCAATTATTAAATTCCTTTGTAAAAAGCACTTTGTCGCAAAAGCATCTCTGATCTTAAAAAAGAAAATTTACTTCTATCGTGATGACAGCTTGCAGGTATGTTTACAAGGCATTCAGTAAAAAATAGTCCTATGACTTAAAAAAGAAAAAGAAATATTTTTAATATCCATCTTACACTAGTTATTTAAATTGTGCATTGAAAAAAGAATAAAGAAAAGAATGTAATTGAAATTTGTTTGGCATAGGCTTGCCAATATGTCTTTAGTGGTATAATCAAAATTAAAGTTATAGGCTATAAAGATACAGTTCAGGAGTTATAGGACTGTTGCATGGAAGCTTTAAGAATGGGTAAACATAAAGATTTGCATATTTCCGTGTATGGTTTATTATACACATATTAAAATGTTATTTCCAATGTTGATAAGTCGATAGGGTCATCAATATAAATATTTGTTTTTGTTAAATATATTAAAATATTAATGTAAATGTCACACTGTGCAGAATTTATATTCTATACAAAAGAAAATAATATAACTCTGAGAATTTATTAGAGATTTTATCCTGATGTAAAACAACAAAACATATATAACCTTTTTACACTAGTTGGTTTAGAAATGACATTAAAAACAACTTACTAAATGCAGAATACAAACATCTTCATACAATAACTAAAAATGCCATGAAGGCTATGTTAAACAGTTTGATAAAAATATTTCAGATTGTATATGAAACCAGCACATTGTACCCCTTGACTGCACTAATGTATACAGCTATGATTTAATAATAAAAAAAAACCCTGCAATTAAAAAACAACAGCTGAACAGATGCCCGAATCCCTGCCCTCAAAGATTTCTTTCATTAGGGCTAATGTGAAGTGCAGGTAGCATTATTTTAAATAAACTCCTAAGTGATTTTTTTACACGTATGTTTCCCGGCTTTCTTTCAGATAGCTAAGTACACAATTATATTACTTACAACCAGTGATAATATTAGCTCCTTCTTTGAAATTTTGTACATCTCATCACTTTCTCTTCTGCAATTACTTTGTCTAATATAATCAGAATTAAACTAGTCTGATATTTGGCAGCTAGTTTACTCTTTTGCTGATTATGCTGGAGATGTTTCTGGTGTTTTGTCCTTAAGCATTGTGCTGCATTTGGCTTGGTATATACCTTTATCACATTAATACCAATTTCTCTCATTTCTTAATGTTCTTTAATGCATTTAAAATGGAAAGAACAATGGTGGGACTGATCTCTTATTATTCTTTAAATGAGATAGTACACAGCAACCATTTTGCAAAGTTCTTTAAAGACAGCTAGCACTTGACAATGTATATAAGGATACCACCGTATACCCCAAAAGAGAAAACACTGATAATGCTGACTCTTGGTATGGTGTGGTAACCTGAACCCTCACAAATTTATCATAAGTAGACAAATTATCTACAATCACTTTGGAAAACTATTTGATACTATCTACTGAAGCTAACCATATTTACAAAAATATGGCAAGGAGTTCCTTTTTCCAGAGAATAAATACACATGTGCATTAAATATGCATAACAATGTGTATAACATCTATATGGCCCAAAGTAGAAGCACTTGAAATGTCGAATAATATTATAACAATTAACATGAACACTATTTTACTACCCTTAGAACTGAAATGAATCTCAAAATCATGATATTAGGTGAAAATATCAAACAAAAATGTATGTACTACATTACTCTATTTAAATAAGTTCAAGAACAGACATATATAGTCACTTTTACTCTATTCTATATTAAACATTCTACAGTTGTTTACCCTCCAAAAATTACTTTTAATGTTAATGATTTTTATATTTAAAATATCATTGCTATGCATCAAAAGCTAACTTTAATTCTCCATAGTAGAAGGATATATAAAGGCATACTGTTCATTTTAAAACTTAAATACTTAAGCATGAATAATATTACAATTCTATAGTAAGAAATTTATAATGATCAATGAATAATTTATTAAATATATTAATCATATTTATAATTAATATTTATATCATTATAAAATAACTCTTCAGGACAATCCATTTCTTAACTTAATTTCTCAGTGGTTATAAGTTCACTTGAGTTTCTTTAGTGCACCATCAAGAGAAAATTTTAGAAAAACAAAGCCTAACTTTTGGGGAAAATTAGTATGTAAGATAAACCTTAATATCCATGTATACACAGTACTTACTAGTACAGGTGCTATTTTCATATGTCTTGCTTGTGTTTAACCCACATCAAAATCCCAGGAGACCAGAATTATTATCTCCATTTGACATCTAAATATGGGTATCTAAGTCACAGATGAGTCATTAAGTAACTTGTCGCAGAGTCAAATTGTAGAACTGAGATTCAAGTCCAGAGTTCATGGTCTTGGTTACTACTCCATGGTCTTGGTTACCCCAAAGCAGAAGAGGGTGTAAAGATGGCAGAGCAGTAGCTGGTAAAGTGTGATAGGGTGAGAAATAAAATAAATCTCAGTAGGAAAGTTTTAGAAAATTTGAAGGAAGTAGAATTAAGATGTATCATTAAGTAATTGTAGGGAATGGACCGATAGGAAAGTGGGGTAGACAATATTCAAGCAGTAGGAGCCCAAGCTGGGTGGGAGAACCTGAGAGCATAGTGACAAGGCATTTGCACTCTGAGGAAGGATGGGATGGGGAGGGGAAAGGCAAGGAGATTCAGAGCAAAAAGGCCACATACTTTACGTGAAGGATTTGGACTTTATCTATGTTGGTAAAGATAAAAAGAATTATTCATTGGTTAATTGAAATTATAGGATTCAGGCTTTAGAAATGCAGTTATGTTGAAAATATAATTTGGGCTGAATCATCCTTGTTTATGTTTATTTCCAAGCAAAGTGTGAATAATACTTCCCTTTTCTCTCAAAAGTGTCCTAATTAGAATAATATATTCTATGGTTACCCTTATTTAGACCAAGGTTTATACTTCAGGGTGGCAAACTCAAAATGTTGCCATTATCAAGCATTAGTGAGTGTCTAAGACATTTTTTAAATTTTTCTTTATTTTTTTAATTTCAAAATATTGAGGGTCCAAGTGCTTTTGTTACATGGGTAGCTTTTACAATGCTTAAGTCAGGGCTATGAGTGTGTCCATCATCCAGTGTTCACTGCACACATCCAAGATGTTTAAATTGCAATGGTCATTTTGAAGAACAGCTTCACAGTACTTAGTAAAATTAAAGAAATATATATCAGTATGAGGACTCAGCCTAACCCAAGGGTGTGATAGTTTGTACAATAAGATTTATACAGAAATATTAAATGTCCCATTGCATTTTGAAACAAGTCAAAAAAATAAATGAACGTACAGAAAATAAATTGCTACAAAAAGTATAGTATATGCTTACTATGGGTTGTGATCCCATGGGAACTAGCATAGAAAGCAAACAAAATAAAGCAAAAATTGTATTATTCTATTTCCTCTACTGATGTAAATTAATAGCAAAAGACTAAAGGGAAACATTTAAGAAGGGGCTGGAATAGGTTTGTGAGTTAATCAAAGAGCTGTCTACTCTACAAATAACCATTCCAGAGAGCTTTAGCTATAGTTTTGGGTAAAGAAAAACATCACTGGGGGACCAGATTAGGGGAGTAGGGAAGGTGTCCCAATACAATTATTAGCTAAAATCTCCCTCACAGACAGTGCCATGTGAGCTGGTGCGCTGTCCCAAAGCCACACCTTTCTCATGCCAAGATTTTCAGTTAAGATTTTCCTAACTTTTTCTAATGATATTTACTTGCTCTGCTATGCTTCTAACAGCTGACAATTTTGAAGAACAATTTAATGAATTTTTGCAATGTTTTCATCAGTTCTGCTCATTACTGGCCATCCTGACCTCTCTTCATCAGTGAGAGGTCCTCTCTGAGAAACATTTAATCCATTTGCACATGGCCATTTTTTTCATGGCATTATCCCCGCGAACTTTGACTTACGGTCTCTGATTTCACTTCCACTCTTGTCAAGTTTAACCAGAAATTTATGAATGTTCATTGCTCTAATTCCAGCTCTGTTGTGTGTGCAGTGGCACACAAAAGCACATGACAACATCAGCGAACACCACTCAGCAAGACACAACCACACGTTGACACAAACACAGCTGTGAGGCACTGATGTACCAAGGATACCAAACCTGGCTGAGGGGTTTGTACAGTGCTGCCAGTGGACGTGCACAGTAGCAACTGCATGAACTAAATTGTCAGACCTCGTACCTTAAAAAGAATTCATGAATTACATGAATACAATTAACAAGATTTGGAACCTCATTTTTATGGAGAATGAAGGAATAGGCTGATTCAAAGAAGTTGCCAAATTCTAAACGAGTGTCCTGGAAAGATTAGGGTCTCCCAAAATAATGATGTCAGAAACTATATGAAACTAAGTATAATCCACTTATTTAGTTTTTACATTCTGCACTTGAGCTCCTGACAGACCTGCCATGTAGACATAACCAGCAAGGAGTTAAGGTTTCACTTTAGTTCTGTATTTACTGCCATGGTATTGGGACATTGGCACATTGTGTTATAGCTGTTGTTTTCCTCACATGTTACTCCATGGTCTTGGTTAAAAATCTTCTCCAGCTTTACTTATCCAAGACAAGTCTTCTACCCATTATTATTATTTTCCATATTTTCCATGAAGATAAGTACAATGTCATTTTTCCTTACAATTTTTAAGCTAATATTTTAATCACTTCTAAGTATACCTGCTTATTTGTATTTCCATGTAACACTGTGATGTTGTATGGTTGACATGATAGAATGCACAGCACTGTATTGTAATATGTGACTACTTCTTTTGCTCAACTAGTCACTGAGTTGAGGAGAACAGGTCTTACTTATTGTGAATCATGTGGTTTCTGGTATATAATAGATATCAGAAAAAGAACAATCATTGAATTAAAATGCAGAGCCCTGCATAAGAAATACTGAAATTCCTGATGAAATAAAGAATTCCTATTCCAAAATGAAGAATACAATTTTTTTCACATTTCCTGGTCCAACTATCTGAATTTGTCATTGCTTGCATTAAGGCACTATCTAATGTCTGCCAGACAACTGTCACCTACATAAAATGTGTCCATTGACACATTTTAAGAAATACATTTCAGAGTCCTAATGTTTGCTTTTAGAATTGTTTTTTAAGTAAGAAAATGCTAAATGAAGCAGAAAAGAAGCTCTACAGAAAATCTAAAACATTTCTTCATTTTGTTCCATTAAAAATGTTGAGAATATGCTGTAGCTAAGTTTACAGAAATTTGGCTCATTTGGTTTCATCAGTTCATTCATCTTATGAATTTTAATGCATTTTAGACTCACAGTATTGTTTTTCTTCTAGCCATGGCTAGCTCTGTTGTGAACAATCTTGTTTATTCTGCATTATGTAACTTAGACATTGAACTCCAAACCCATATGGTGTTTGTTTTTCCATTCTTGAGATTTCTGTTAGGGTAACGGTCTCTAATTCCATCTACATTGCTTTAAAAGACATTAATTCATTTATTTTTATGGCTGAGTATTACTCCATGGAGTGTGAATATACATACTATATGTGTGTGTGTGTATATATATATATACACACACACATATACATATATACATATTTTGTTAGTCTATACATAAATTCATGGACACTTAGGCTGATTCCACATCTTTGCAATTGTGCATTGTGCTGCAATACACATTGAAGTACAGTTGCCTCTTTGATAAAGTGATATCCTCAGTGGGATTGCTGGTTGTAATGGTAGGTCTATTTTTATTTCTTTGAGGAAGCACCATGCTGTTTTCCATAGAGATTACACTGCTCTGAAGGCCCACCAACAGTGTACAAATGTCTTTCTCTATGAATTTCTGCCAGCAGCTATTATTTTTTCAACTTTTAAATAATAGCTTTTTTTGTTTGTTTGTTTGTTTTAACTACTGGACATTCTGACTGATGTGATATAGTATCTCATTGTGGTTTTAACATGCAATTCTCTGATGACTAGTGACGTTGAGCATTTTTTCATATGCTTGTTAGCTTGGAAATTTATATATTTCCTTTTGAAAATGACTGTTCAAGTTGTTAGCCCACTTTTTAATGAGATTATGTATTTTACTGTTATTGTTGTTCAGTTTGTTGTGGACTCTGGATATTAGTCCTTTCCCAGGTGAATATAAATATTTGCTCCCATTCTGTAGGTTTTCTGTTTACTCTGTTGATTATTTCTTTTGCTAGGCAGAAGCTTTTTAGTTTTATTAAGTCCTCTTTGTCCATTTTTGGTTTTATAGCATTTCCCTTTGAGGTCTTAGTCATGAATTTTTTTCAGGCTTAATGACCAGAAGAGTTTGTTACAAGTTTTCTTGTAGAATTTTCATAGTTTCAGATCTTACACTGAAGTCTTTAATCCATCTTGGGTTATCTTCTGTATATGATAAGAGATAGGGGTCCATTTTTTTTTCTATTACATATGGCTATCTAATTTTCCCAGCACCAATTACCGACTAGGGTGTCCTTTACCCAGTGTATGTGTTTGTCAAATTCATCAAATATTAGTTGACTGTAGGTATTTGCCTTTGCTTGTGGTTTCTCTGTTCTGTTCATTTGTCCTGTGCATTTAGTTTTATACCACTAACATGCTGTTTTGGTTACTATAATCTTGTAGTGTAAGTTGAAGGTGATAATGTGATTCCTCCAGTTTAGTTATTTTGCTTAGGATTTTGTTTTTGTTTTTGTTTTTGGACTGTTTGGGGTCTTCCTTGGTTCCATATGAATTATGGGATTGTTTTCTTCTAATTCTGTGAAAAATGATATTGGTATTTTGATAGGAATTTCATTGAAACTGTAGATTTGTTGAAGCAGTATGGTCATTGTAACAATATTAAGTTTTGCAAATCAGGACAATGGGTTGTTTTTCCATTTGTTTGTGTTGTCTACAATTTCTTCCATGAGCATTTTATAATTTTCCTTTTAGATATCATTCATCTCCTTGGTTAAATTTATACTTCGGTATTTTTTGCAGCTTTTGTAAAGAGAATTAATGTCTTGATTTGGTTCTCAGCTTTGTTGTTGCTGGCATATGAAAAGGTTATTAATGTTTGTACCTTGATGTTGTATCCTAAAGCTTTACTGAATTCCTTTATACAATCTAGTGTTTGGATAGTCTCTAGCAAAACTAAATAAAATTGAGATAAAACAAAACAAAGATGAACAGCATGAACAGTTGGTTCTTTGAAAGGACAAAGAAATTTGATAGACCACAAACTAGACTAACCAAGGAAAAGGAGAAATTTAAATAAACATAATCAGAAGTGACAAAGGTGACATTACAACTGAAATCACAGAAGTATAAAAGGTCATCGGAGACTACTGATGAGCAACACTGTGCTCAGAAACTAGAAAACCTAGCGGAAATCAACAAGGAAAATTACAATGTCCTAAGATTAACCCAGAAAGAAACAGACATCCTGCTCTAACCAATCATGAGTAATGAGATTAAAGCGGTAACAAAAAATCTCCCAAAAAAGAAAAGCCCAAGACCAGAATGATTCACAGCCAAATTCTACCAAACATGCACGGAAGAACTGGCATCCATCCCATCGAGGCTGTTCTACTTCTATAATTTCTAAATGTATGCAGACAGAAGTGAGTATCATACCATCACTCATTTAATACATTATATATTGTCATTTTCACTGATACGCCCTATAAGCATTCTGTAATCTAGTGTTTTGGATAAAACTTCCTTAGAGAAAAAAATCAATACATATTTATGTTCACGTTTTAAAAGCTCCAATAATGAACATTAGTATTAATTTCCTATTCCAGATTATAATAAGTAATTACTTAAAATTGGATATATTAAAAAGATACTGAAATTTGAATTAAAACATTTTATTTTAAAAGAAACTCTGCTTTGTCCACCTCTTAGAAAATGATACGCTGTTAATCAATGCTTTCGTCTCATAGGACAGTGTATGCTGAATGCTTGGAGAATGCTCATGTGATTTGAAAAAGCAACATTATATATTAAGATAATTGAAATATACGAAAACACAAAATTCTTTAAATGGGAGAAATATTTAAATGCTGAAGCCAAATGAATTGATCACTAGTAAGATGTTACTTGATGTGATATTTTTATCAAAGATGTAAATCTTTTCTACAAGGTAGAAGCCTTCAACATTATGATATATATAATAGATAATAATAGTAATATGGACAATAAAACCAATCTATACAAAGGTTGGCCTCTGCAGTGTATCAGGTATACTGGTAATATTCTAAATCTGTAATTCTGTGTAATAGTGTAGCATCTGCACTTTTAACCATTTTTCATCCAGGAGAGACAAACAAGTATGCAAATTGAACACTGCACTTCATCATCTAACGTTCCCTGAGTGAGAAAGTATCTCAGCTAATGCTGAGAATATATAAAAATCAGCCTAGGATGATTTTCATAAAAATTTTCAAGTGGAGGCACATAGATAGTGTTTGTTATTGCTGAATACATTGTAAGGCTGATTATAAAAGGCCTGTGTTACAGGAAAAATTTACATCTTATATGAACAAAGTTACCTGCAAAAATTATGTCAAATAAGGAACAAAAATCTTGTAAACAGTCACAACTACTTTTGCTCTGTTAAGTTCTATATTCTTAACTAAATAAATCAGGAATACAGCAGATGTGTGTTTGTACAGAGGGGCAGGTGTGAGTATATGTGTGTGTTCTTCCCAGGCAGAATTTATCCTTAGTAACTTGTGGTTTATGTACACCATGGAATATTATGCAGCCTTAAAAAAAGATGGAGACTTTACCTCTTTCATGTTTACATGGATGGAGCTGGAACATATTCTTCTTAGTAAAGTGTCTCAAGAATGGAAGAAAAAGTACCCAATGTACTCACCCTTATTATGAAACTAATGTAGGACCTTCACATGAAAGCTATATCCCAGTTATAACCTAAGAATAGGGAGAAGGGGGAAAGGGAGGGAGGGAGGGGGGAGGGAGTTGGAGGGAGGGGGATTAATGGGATTACACCTGCGGTGCATCTTACAAGGGAATATGTGAATCCTAGTAAAAGTGGAATGTAAAGGTCTTAGCAAAATAACTAAGAAAATGCCACGAAAGCTATGTTAACTAGTGTGATGAAAATGTGTCAAACGGTCTATGAACCAAGTGTATGGTGCCCCATGATCATACTAATGTACACAGCTATGATTTAATAAAAATAAATAAATAAATAAATAAATAAAAATAAAAAAACAATTTAGGAAAAAAATATGTTCATTAAAAGATGTATGACAAACAGAACACATTCACAGTCCTAATTTTATGAGTCTAGCAAAAACCACATTTATTTAATCATTCTCTCTAGTTTCAGTTAAGTAAAATAAATTTACAAGACAAAAATTCCATGGAAAAATAAACATACATCAAGTTGCACTTTCAGAAGTGATTCTACTTTGAATATAATTTTAACACATTTTCAGGTTATTCACTTTGACCTTTCTACTCGAGGCTTTTATGAAGTATTATCAAAATGTATCTATTTGAAGGCTTCAAAATCTTTATTTATTTATTTATTTTTATTAAATCATAGCTGTGTACATTAGTATGATCATGGGGCACCATACACTTGGTTCATAGATCGTTTGACACATTTTCATCACATTAGTTAACATAGCTTTTGTAGCATTTTCTTAGTTATTTTGCTAAGACCTTTACATTCCACATTTACTAGGATTCACATATACCCTTGTAAGATGCACCGCAGGTGTAATCCCATTAATCCCCCTCCCTCCACCAGGTGGAGGGCTTCAAAATCTTGAAGCTAAAAACATGTTACAAAAATATTTAAAAATTTTGCATCAACAAATACCATGAACCTAAGAATGTCATATCTATTTAAAATAGAATATCATGTCTTTTAAATAGATGAAATTAAAACCAAAATATTAATGAGTTAACAAGCACAGAGAGCCATATTTCATTCTCACCCTCATTTTTATCTCAAAAATTATCAGAAGGGAAAAGTAACAGCTTACTTGAGTATAATCTATATGAGTTAACGGAACAGTCTCATTTATATTGGCAAAAAATGTAAATGTTATCATTGTTAAATCTTTCAGAGTAAATTGTCATAATTATGTGAATTCTCTGTCCTGCATAAAAGCTGGCTTATGGGACATGTCGGATCTATTAAGTATAGAGTATAAATGTCTTAACACAATAATTAGGTAAATGAGACGAGGTATATATTTTTAAAAAGACATAAAAGGAGCAGTAAAGACCATTTTATACAATCTCTTATTTTACAGGTAAAGTTAAGAGAAAAGCTAAATGTCAAGGTCATTTCAATTTGTTGTTATTACTTATAATTTTCTGATATTGAAAATTCAGTCAAGATTCTAATATGTCAAAAACACTTTCAGTGTCTTCGAGTCTTATTAATGTTGAAAAGAGACTCATGCTATTCTTACATATCCTTCTACTTAGACCTTAACTCCTGCTTTATAAAAATGGTCTTTGTTCACTGTTCAACATCCTTATTCACCTTTTAAAAGCACCCCAGAGGGCCAACACCTAAAGTTCTTGAGCTTCTAAATCTGATTGTGCAAACTCACAAAATATCCATATTCACTAAAATATACAGAGACAGTCCCCAGTGAGTCTGTGCCGTGCTTGGAGGTACCAAAGAGTAACAGGTCATACATTGCTGGAGATCTCAGAGAGTATATAAAATACAGGTTGTTGGTTATGGAGTTCAGAGATGCTGACTGGTGCTATCTCCATTTTCCAAAAGGGAATCACAACACTATGATTAATAAAAGGAGTTAAGTTATTAACCCAAGTTATTAGGCTATTGTAAAAGTTATAAAAAATGTCTGAGGTTGAATGTAGGCAGCTGTTCTAGAAGGATGTGGTGGGTGGACAGCAATAGTGATGACTCCAGTAATAGTGGGGAAACAGAGTCACACTTTGCAACTTGGGCTCCTGCCTTCTGCCTTCACCCTCCATAGCAGATTTTCTTGTCAGGTTCGCTAATGAACTTGCTGTAAATTATAGGATGATAGGATAATTTCCCTTATCTGTTATTATTTCAATCCTCTGGCAGCTCTTACAACATTGTTCTTCTTGAAATTCCCACTTTGGTTATATTAATTCAATATATTGTAGCACACACACAGTGATTTTATCTTTAATATACACTTTAGAGAAAGTGGACTCTACTTACCAACACCATTATCATTATTATCACCATTATAACTATTAATATAAATTGCTAGTTTTTATATTACTTATAGATCTTCTGAGAATTTCCTATGTCTTAGGATATCCTCACCCATCAAACACAGGTATGTCCACCATTCTCTTTAATACATTAATACAGTTAGTGTATTGAGTCCCTACAGGAGTTAGGGGGTGCAGAATAGGACTGGTATCATTCATAATGCCAAAGATGATACTGTCAAAGCACACAATGTGAAGGGATAGTTGAAAATGAGTACTTGTTTCTCACTGAAACAGATTCTTGGAAATTTATTTCAATTGGAAGAGTTATCTAAATTCTTTCTAAATATGGCTTTTCAAAAAATCTACATTCATAATTAGGTGCCATTAAATCATATTTCATATCTGAAAGAAAGTGCACAGACTTCAAATAAGCCTCCTGGGCAAATTCCCTTACACTTATTTAAGCATTGAAATCCTGCACCTGCAACTCGGATGTGCACCGCGGGGCAGCGCTTGGCTTAATTTAACATGGAAACTGGGAGCCAGAATCACAAAAAGATGAATCTTATACCAACATATATAAAAATTATCCACGAAGAAAACTGGAATCTTAAAGATGAGAAGGGTTTTATTTTACTTTTTCTCATTTTAATTAAATATAGCAGTGAGTAAAAAGCTCTATTTGAGGACTTACAAAGAGTATGAGCAAATACTCTTTGCCAAATACCATTCATTTTGATAAATAAATTTGATCTGTTATGGGTAGCATACTACTTTCTCAGAAAGCCATATTTTAACAATGTTTACATTATAGTTCACATTCTTAGGTAGCTGACAGTCTATAATCAAGGTTTAAAGGGCAAGTCTATGAGGATGAGCGCTGAGGGCTGAATGAGAGTCATATCCACGCAAATCACACCTGATTGGAAAAAGATGGATTTACATTCATATTTACTTCTCTTGGTTCATTCTGGTTTCACTGTTTCCCAAAATAATAACTTTCTTCCTACCTAGAATTGCCTTTCCATATATAAATTTCCCTATTGGATAGGTTTGATCTTTCAGGGTTGTAATACTTAGAACACCCAATAAACATACTTCATAGCTGTTTTCATAGAGGGGTGTAGAGGTATAGCTGTTTGTCACTATGTAAAGACGGTCATTGTAACTAGTCTAGAGTAGGAAGCTGATCCTAAGCAACCATGTGGCCTCCTAGGGAATAATGCTGACCTAGAATTGGAACACTGGTTTTGAAATCCTTCGTCTTTCGAGGATAATACATTTCTGCTCTCCCACCCTCTACTTACTCTCAGTATTGGACAGCTTCTGTTCCTACCTAAAATAAAAATACTAGCACATAGTGCAAAACTTCTTTTCAGACAAAATTTCACTGTCAGTGTGGGAACATTTGAACATTTTAAATTTGTTTGCTCTTTGTTCCATCTTCACTGGAATATAAGCTCCAGAAGGACAGAGGTGTCACCTGACACAGCTCTACCTAGAATTTATCACATACGAGTTTGGTACTAAAACTATTTTTGAATAAACTAACATGTAAAGATGCACATTCCTTCACTATCTTCATTTCTTGGCAAAAAGGAACTAAGTACAACCTCCTGGAATAGGAACAAATCTGGGACACTAAAGGTACAGGAGGAAAACCAAGGTTATTAGAAAGAATAGAATAAATAAATCATGGTGGGGGAGGAAGCAGGGAGACCAGCCAGGAAGACGCTTCAGCAGGTCCTGTGTTAGCCTAGCTCATAACACGAGCGGATTTGACAGGTACATCTGAGCTATCCACAAGTTAACATCCTGGAAGCCCATCACTGGTTTTTCTAATAGATCCAATGGTTGTGGTGGTGATGGGGTCCCTGCTCCAGGATGTTTGAGAGGTATCCAGAAATGACATCATCTTTCAATAGTATCTTTAACAAATGGCCTCAAGGTCATTTTCTGCTGAAATTCCACCCCCTGGAACACATTCATGAGGCCACACATCGTGGAAAAGGAACGGGAAAATGCCATCTAGCCGTGCCCCGGTGGAGAGGAGGTGTGTTCAGTAAGCAGCAGGGGCTGTCTGCCAGTCACCCAGGCCAGGATGGGGAGGAGAAGCGCAGGTCATTGTAAGTGTGCTGGAAGGAAACTCATTGCAGACTTTTAAACAGGAAAATGACATAATTTATATTTTTCAGAACTATATGCCTATTGCAGTGATGATATAATTTAGGTTAACAAATTAGAACCAGAAGAAACAGCCTTTTTCTTGGAAAAAATGACAGGTTGCTCTAGTGTTGTAGCTAGTGAGGTAGCAAGAGATGTTCAGGCTTGGGCTATGCTTTGCTGATGTTCCACATCAAGTGTAATGTCAATGAGGCATCCCTGTTATTGCATTTAAAACCCTTGACTTTTTTTCCATCTGTTTTTGTGCCTCTTTCCTCTATTACAGATCAAGCTTTCTTAGGGTAGAGACCGTATCTTCCTAACCTGTGGGTTATATTACACTGCTTGATGAATTGGAGCACACAATCAATTACCTTTTTATTGAATCAAATGGTGAAAACTTGCCTATGGACACAACACAATTACAAATTCAGAGCCAGTATTGGAATCCTGATGCAGCTTATTACAAAACCCAGCCTCTCTCCACGACTTTGTGTTCCAGCAGTTTATACACATCAAAGGAACAAGGTGAACTTGTATTTAATCCCAGCTCATCGATGCCTTGGGTATCTAACTTGGATATTAAAATATGACAACAGAGCTTGGAAACTCTTAGCAACATTTTTTATTAGGTGGATATTTTTGTGTAGTTTACTCTCTCCAGAAAAAAACTTATGGCAGAATTCAGAGGACAAAGTAATGAGATCTAGGTCCTTAAAAGACAGGATTAATATGTGTTCATATACAGAATATTAGATCTCAGCTCAAAATATATACACACACAGACAGAGGCCTTACACTGATATCATCTTTCAGTAGTATCTTTAACATATGCCCTGTAAGGTCATTTTCTGCTGAAATTGCACCCCCGGAACACATTCATAAGCCATACATCATGGAAACATAGGTTGATTTCTTGATACCTTCTGCAGATATTATCATATCATCATTATTAACTATCAATAATCACTATATCTGCTAGAGGTATAGCATGGAAAAAAGTTAAAATATCCTGCTCTCATAAAATGTGCTTTTTTCTGTAAACTGAATTTGATTTTGAACATCTAATAGAAGTTTAGACCAGTGAAATGTGAAAACACAACAGAACAATGTATGTCAGGAAAGAAAGGCACTGTTTTACTTCAAATGTATAGGATATAAAAATTAGTATGAATGTAGTGAAAAAAGCCTCCTACCTTGCTGACAACTTGTTCAGGGGCTAGACAAAAGTAAGTCTAATACCTAAAGGACTTCAGTGTTTGAATCTAAGTGAAACTGATAAAAAAAAAAAAATGTCCTACTGATACAGGACAAGTGGTGCCAAGACCTGCCACCTTAGCCTTGGCAGTGTTGGTGCTCCGGCAGTCGGCAGATGAACAAGCCACCTGGAGGGTAGGCAGGGGGGCCCTAGGAGGCTCCAGCAGCTGGAGGGGCCAGACAACTGCAGGGGAGACACCAGCTGCTTGATGTCACCTTCCCCATGCACTTCTGGCTGAAGGGGGAACCTCACCTTTTCTAGGACTGGTCAATATTATGGCCTGGTCAATTTCATGTAAGTTTTCAAGGCCTGAGAGTTCTGGCCCCCTGCTGCTAAATGTAGGGCTGAGTGTCACTTTAAGAGGACCCATGTCCTAAATGTAACCATTGAGTTCCAGCAAAATAACCCCCTGCTGGGTGGTGCCTATAGCTAGAAGGGGTAGGGCTCCCACCCTATATACCAGAGGTGGCTGATTCAAACCCAGCCTTGGCCAAAAAATGCAAATAATAATAATAAAATAATAATAACCCTCTGTGACTATATATATCCCTGAGCAGAGAGCCTGGAGACAGAGAGAGGGAGCAAAAGAGCTTGTTCCCCGACCTAGGTTCTCTCTGCCAGAAGCTTTGGCATTTTTGTATTCTTTGTTTCTATAAATAAATCTTATCTTACCACTGATCTGTGGTCTGTGGATTCATTCTTCCAATCACTGAGACCAAGGCAACCCAGGCAGGACTGAAGACGAAATTCTGGTATGACTCATTACTTAATGAAAATGGAAAAGATATACAGGGACACATATTAGAGAGCTGTGAAGAACAATAAAGGTGTGATGGTTTTTTTCACGCAAAGAAGTCGAAGAAAACATTCTTTCGTTTACCATACTTCACTTTCCATCAAACAGTGAAAATATCATATGCTAAATGATTGACAAGCAATAGATTGTGGGTGCACTTATTATGGAACTCGAATTAGAACTTCCAGTAGCAAAATTATACCTCAACTTTGGCATTTTCTCTTCAGGAACTCTTTCCATAGGATTTCTAAAATTATCCCCCAAAATGCTTAGGCCATATTTTTTAATGTCTTAATTCTGATTTATATTAGCTTCTTTAGGGATTTTTTTTTTAATGTTAAAAATTTTTTTAACTTTCCCTGTACTTATATATATTATTTCTCTTTATAAACACTTTACTTAATATTGAGCTTTGTTATTTTTATTAAGAAGTGCAGTCCGAGTTGCCAGTTCTAAATATAATCCTTACTCAAATGAAACAATAGATATCTTCTCTTCCAATAAACATCACAGAAATATTTTCACCTCTATATCTCATTGTAAATAATCAGGTAAGGCCCGAAGTCATCTTGGCTTGTTGGATACACTCAGCAGTCTTATCCCTAAAAGCATTCCTCTAGTATTTTTATAGTTTCATGTCTTAGGTTTAAATCTTTAATCCAGTGAGAATCTATCTTGGTTACATATGAAAAAATGCTCATCATCTTTAATCATCAGAGAAATGCAAATCAAAACTACTTTGAGATATCATCTAACTCCCGTGAGACTAGCCTATATCACAAAATCCCAAGACCAGAGATGTTGGCGTGGATGTGGAGAAAAGGGAACACTTTTGCACTGCTGGTGGGAATGCAAATTAATACATTCCTTTTGGAAAGAGATATGGAGAACACTTAGAGATCTAAAAATAGATCTGCCATTCAATCCTGTAATTCCTCTGCTGGGCATATACCCAGAAGACCAAAAATCACAACATAACAAAGATATTTGTATCAGAATATTTATTGCAGCCCTATTCATAATTGCTAAGTCATGGAAAAAGCCCAAGTGCCCATCGATCCATGAATGGATTAATAAATTGTGGTATATGTACACCATGGAATATTATGCAGCCTTAAAGAAAGATGGAGACTTTACCTCTTTCATGTTTACATGGATGGAGCTGGAACATCTTCTTCTTAGTAAAGTGTCTCAAGAATGGAAGAAAAAGTACCCAATGTACTCACCCTTATTATGAAACTAATGTAGGACCTTCACATGAAAGCTATAACCCAGTTACAACCTAAGAATAGGGAGAAAGGGGAAAGGGAGGGGAGGGAGGAGGAAGGGAGGGGGAAGGAGGGGGATTAATGGGATTACACCTGCGGTGCATCTTACAAGGGTATATGTGAATCCTAGTAAATGTGGAATGTAAAGGTCTTAGCAAAATAACTAAGAAAATGCTACAAAAGCTATGTTAACTAATGTGATGAAAATGTGTCAAACGATCTATGAACCAAGTGTATGGTGCCCCACAATCATACAGCTATGTACACAGCTATGGTTTAATAAAAAAAAAAAAAATAAAAAAAAATAAAAGCATTCCTCTTGGTTACTCGAGAACATTTTAAGACAGTAAGACAATTCATTCACTGACAGAGCCAAGGGAGACTCTACCTGGGTACTTTCTGCTCAGTAATTTTAAATTAATGCATTAAATATTAATGAAGAATAGTGTGGCTCTCAACAACAACAACAACAAAACTATATACATATATAACATGCAAGAGATTCTGTTTGTTCTTGAGAAAAATACATGAAATTCTAAAATTTACCACATCTTTAAAATAAAAGCTATATCTATCAAAAAATTAATTAAAACTAGATAAAAATTAGATTTTAGAAACCATGTAACAAAAACATTTGCACCCCCTTAATATTTTGAAATTAAAAAATTAAAATTATAAAACATAAACAAAGCTCCTTCAACATATAATAGATTATCTGAATAATAACAAATATTTTTTAAATACGGAATATTATTTCAAAGCTTCTAAAAAACAGATGCCCAGACCTAGTTTGTTTCAGGGGATAATTTTTAGAACAACTTTGGGAGACTTTTTGGGTTATTTAGAGTTGCCGTTTCTTTGAGAGTTAAACATTGTTATGATCCAAGCATATCATGTGAGCTATACATCTATATAAACTTCCTAGAAGTTTTATTTGTGATAATTCAAATGCCAGGAAAAGAGTTCAAAGGTCAGTCTCTTCATCTTCCTTAAGAATAACTGTATCCCCCACATATCCACATGGTAACTCCTCAGGCTTCTCCTCAAAATCATGTAACTCTACTTAGCAGAATTTTTAAAACTGTGCTATGAAGATTCTTAAATGAATCAGCATTCATTCTTAATTTATCTAACGTGTTTTGGAATATGTATTTGTTTGTTCATTAGTTGTTAGTTTTTTCTTACTATCCTTCCATGACAGAATAGGATTGTTTAACAAAGTTTTATAGTATAATAATATTTCTGTTTCTAGATTTCTGTCTTCTCAATTACATTCCATTTTTTTTTGTTTAAATTGTTGGAATAAAAATGAGTTACTTAAGAAAGAAGAAAAACAAAAATTATCTTAAAATAAACTGTCTTTTTCTTAAAATCAACTAGCTTTTTCAACCAAAAATTGAAATGATAGTGGAATCAATATTTAAATGATACTGTGATTCTTGGAGTCAGAATCACCTTCTCTAAGCTGTGTGGCAGACACATCGTTGTTCCTCCAAAATCTATTGCACATTTTTCTTTTAGCAAAAGAGTTTTAATTGTGTATCTGGCCAAATGGAATGTTTCCCAACCTCCTTGGAAACTACTAACAGTAATAAACACACTGGGTGTAAATTCTGGATCACTCAACGTGAAATTGGTTTCTTGTACTTGATTATTATTTTCATAGCTGGGGCCTCAACAACACTGTGATGATGACTCAGCTTTGACTGTGTAACGAAGACAAGACTAAAAAGGAAAGCTAACTGTAAAAGTTGAAAAGAATAAACTGTCGCTGAATTATACTGTACAGGAGCCCCACCCTAATGAGCTACCCCATCCACACCTGCAGAGAGGAGATGTATATTGGAGGAGAGGGAGGAGGAGAGAATGACAGAGAACAGCGGAGAGAGGAGGAGAAAGCAGCTCCACCATGCTAGGTATAAAAAAAATTGATAAGAGACACTGACATAATAACATAATAACACCATTCAATATATAATCTTACAAGGAAGACATATATTAATGGAATGATTATACTATAGTTACAAACTCACATATTTGATAAGCACATGACAGATACATGATGTTGTAAAAAAGCTTTTAATAAAGAAACTCAATCTCCTTAAGAAGGCAGGGAAGGCTTAACTGCAGAAATGATTACTGAGTTGAAGTTTGGATGGTATATTAACTATGCCTAGGTAAGAGACTGGGGGACAGCGTAACTCAGAAAAACAGTAAGTGCATACACCTTCAATATTAAATAGAGGAATGCTCTGTGTGACTGGGTAAGAAGGTCGGGGCTGGAGTGTTTTATAAGGCATCATCAGGCCGAATTCTTTTCCATCCAGACTTCTTGTGTGTATATTCTTGGTCACTGCTTTTTATTCTCTTAACTCCCAGGGGAGCTGGAATAACTATACCCAATTACAAAATTTGGTATCCATAAACTGGTCATGTTTAACTCAGTTCCTCCCTTCTCCTTTTTGGGAGAAGTGAAATCTGTCATAAAGGCTCAGTCTTTGCACCATAGCCCTACTCTCTATTTTGTTGTTGCTGGTGTTTTGAGAAAGTATTCCATGTAGGGATCCAAGTGTTCTGGTAGCTTGGAGGGAGAAAGGAATGAATGTATTTCAGAGGTTTATTTAAAACATCCACCTGCAGCAACCCCATGCTAAGCTTAGATTGCATCCCTCGCTTTTTTTATCAGTAAAATCAATTTATCTGTAAAAGAAATTATTTTGAAATCTTTTGTCTTATTTCTCAAATTTTTGAGAATGCAGAGGTTTAGCCAAGGTTAGTCTAATTATACACAATATGCATTAACGACATCACCAGAGGATCTCCAACTTTTACTTCTCAGTCCTGTGAAACCTACTGTGTGTCTAGATGACTCTCCAGAGCAGCTGTCTTCTGTGGGATTCATCATTTTAGGCGACTTTGATTTCATGGTACTCCAAACTAGCATGTGGTTTGACTATTGCCATGGGAGAGGAAAAGTGAATGGCTAATCATTTGTGACTTTTAAGTGTTTCCACTCAGAAAATATACACATCAACTCAGCTTCTCATTTCATTGTCCAACACAAGTCATATGTCCTTGCTCATTGCCAAAAGCTACGTGCCCACAAGCAAAATAAAATCAGACACCTAGCTCTAGTGAAGACTGCCACCAGTCTTCTGTTTTGGATCATTTTTGCTTAGTCCAAAGAAATATGAGCAACCTAATGCAAATGCTGATTATAAAAATGAAGTCTATTCTAAATAGACCTATACTAAATTCTGAATTTAAGCCATTTATCTGTCTAAATATTCTACTGCCTAATCAGCACATTCATCACCAAGAGCAGGAGAGTATAAGCAATAGTTTTTGTTGCTTAGTATGAAAAGTCTTCCTTAGGAGTTTTTCTTTTTTAATTTGACTTCACATTTATTTGAAGGCATGCTTTTAAAATGCATGCATATTTTTTCTTCAAGTTTTAACGTAGTTTATGAGTAACTGTTTTATGGGATGGCAGAAAGTAGGTATTTCTTATTTTTTAATGTCAGAATATTACAGGGGTACAAACGTTTGGTTACATGGATTTCTGTACTCCTTGAGTCAAAGTTATGAGTGTTCTCATTACCCAAGCAGCCTACACTGTACCCGTTAGGTGTGATTTCACCCATTCCTTCCTCTCTGCGCCTACCTGTTTGATTTTCACGGAGTTTTACTTCCATCTAATCATACGGAAGCTTACGGTTAGTTCCAATTTAATAGTAAGTATAAGTTGTATTTGTTTTTCCATTCTTGCCACACTTCATTTAGGAAAATGGGCTCCAGTTCTATCCAAATTGTTTCAAAATGTATTAATCCATTTTGCGGGATGGCAAGCTGTACTCCATCATACCACATTTTATTAATCAATTCATTAATTTCTGGGCACTTGAATTGATTCCACTCGGTATAAGTGGTTCTTTCTCTCTCCATACACACCAGGACCTACTCTTTGGGGATTTTTTGATAAAAGCCATTCTCACTGGAGTTAAGTGATATCTCATTATGGTTTTGATTTGCATTTCCTTGATGATTAGTGACACTGAGTGTTTTTCATTTGTCTATTGGCCATTATCTTCTTTTGAAAAGCTTCTGTTCATGTCTTTCATCAACTTTTTAATGGGGTTGTTTGATTCTTTTCAGGCTGATTTGTGTAGGAGTTTAAATGTAGGAGGGTGCAACTTCTAAGAGCATTGCATCTAGGTATATCTTACTAAATTATGCAGGAGATATTTGAGCATCTAAAAGTGTCCAAATCCTCATTCGTCCTTTCCTTAAACATTAAAAGTGACCCTTTCTAAAGACCAACAAAAAACTTTGGCAGCAAAAATTATTCCCACTTGTTTTAAACAATATAGCCTATTTATTCCTTCCTTTGAGCTGTAAGAAGAATTGGTTGTCAAGACAGTTGCATAAAAGAAGATAGCAGAAATGACTCTCAAGTATCTGTGGAAACCAATATTTAAGAACATCTATTATGCCTGTGTGGCATTACTGTGTTGCAAGACAAGACGGAGTAAAGTGATAAAGGGAGTATCTCCAAAATCTAATTTCAAATATATCATTTTAGTGTAAATATAAAATATTATACCTATACCTTGACATTAGTAATGTTATTAACTACATTATGTTAATCATGTGACAATGTAGTAAATAAATACTCCCTAAAACTACCTCAAATAACAATTTATGGGTATTTTAAAAGTGGTTAAAATATTCATTCATTTCATCAATGACAGTTTTTGGAGGTCTGTTAATACCCTGAACAATGCTATGTTCCGGGGAAAAAAAGGGAAATATAAATAGATGAAGATTTTTGTTTCTGAGGAACTAATAATTTAAACATGATGATTCTATGACAGATATCAGGCTCCAAAATAAGTCACAGAATAATACAAGCAAATATTAAAAAAAAAAAGTTTACTGCCACATCTAGGAAGAGTATGAGAATAATTTTTCTGCATTTACTAAGCAATAAGTTGCATTTCAGTCTGATGTTCAACTGACTTTTGAAAGTTACTCATCCCCTTCTAATGAAAAGGACAGAATTTGGATTAACAATTACAGGAAACATTGAATGAACTTCTCAAAAGTTATTACAAATTAATGTCTTTGTCCTTGTTTACTGAAGATGCAGTAAAGCTGAAGTACTGTCTTCCCAGAATCCCTTGCACTGTGACTAGCTGAGCAAAGCTCTCCATGGAGGACCTGTCTTCCTGTCGCACTTTCCTTTGTTCTTAATTAAAACACATTCCTGAATGGGTATAAATCATCCTGTGATCATGGCAACCAAAATCGCAGACTAAAATTAGTGACATAGGAAGATAAGGAATGACACGTTGTCAAGGCATTGTCAGCTCACACTACCTGCTCTGATTTCCTCCTGCAGAATTTCTTTACATGAGAAATGTTAACCTACAATTAGGATAAGTCATAGTAGTAGGATGTTCTGGAATTCAGAGCCAAATGAAAACCTTATAATAAAGTGACTGTCAGAAAACTGTTACCTCAGATTCCTTAGAGAAGAATTTGTTGTCATTTGTCTGACTATCTTGTCTCCATTAATTTTGATAGGAGAAAATGAAAAAGCTAAATGTATTTGTGTAAAGTTCTCATTTATTTTTCTGGTATTTTCTCCATTGCAAAACAAAATTAAAAGAAGTAAAATACATTCCATAATATGGTCAGGTAACCAAGAGCATTTAAACTCCTGGGCCTGTGGTTACGTGCCCATTATCAATCTACTCACAGAGGTATGCACATACACACTCATTTACATATTTGATTCACAGAGATGTACCCCAAAGCAATTTTGCATAGCAAACTGAAACTACCAAACTTAATTTAAAATAATATACACAACACATCTTCCCAAGAGAATTTCCTGATATATTGTGTTAAATAGGGATATTCACTCACAGTCCAGGTGCTGAGGGATTATATCCAAATCTTAGTGTTTGACCTATTGTTATCCCTTTAATACAGGAAGGGCTGTTTTTCTCTAATTGCTTTCCTGAAAGCAAATTTGCCAATCTAAACCATCTGTCATCTATCCAAGAAAAGATTTTGTCATTTTCACTAAAGGGTAATTTGTAACAAAAGAAGGGCAAGTCTTTAAAGATAGATAGGTTCTTCATTTATGAGGTGCTTCTCTGACTCTCACTCTCAGGAACTGTACCTCTTGTTCTTTCTGTGGTCATCAAGGGTCGAGCACAATCCCTGGTCTCCAAAAAAGTTCCTCACTCCTTATTTACGAGGAATTCATTGAGTAGTTCCAAAGGCAGGCCCTGGCTTCTCGATCACTAGGCAGCAAGGATGGCAGTAAGAAAATGAGCCCGTGTCAGGATGTGGGGCAGCAAGCGTGATGGACGAGTGGACGTGGAGGTTACGAGGGCAAGCACGTCATCCAAAGAGAAGAATCTTGATTATGAACTTGGTCCATGTTCTGATTTATAAAGTTTCACTTTTTAGAAGGTTGGAAGCATGTGTCATTCAGGTGTTTTTGTTGCATTATTGCCGCACCCACGGCATATAGCCGTAGTGAGGCAGTGCTGTCCGCGTTACAGAACGACGGGAAGGTGGTTTGTGCTCCCCGGAGCTTTGCCCCCAGCGCCCCCAGTATGCACAGCATCAGAAATGTTGCCTAGCATACTCAGTTACCCGCTTAAGTTTAAAGATTGTGGCTTCTACTCATGTGTTTGTCATCCTGTACCAGAAGTCTGTTTGTTCTAATAAATTGTCAATATGTACTTTCCTAAGAATGAGCACAATGCACTACTAATCCAGATAGAGCACAGCCTTGTGAGCTGCTAAACTCAGTGACACCAACAATGAGCACATAAAGATGTTTTCCCACCAGTGAGCTAAGACGATAAGCCCAAGGACATGAAATACAAATTATCTACACAAGTTACAAAGTCACTGAAACACATCCACCCACCATAAAGTCCTGTTCAGAACATCTTGTTTCACCAACTGTCACGCATAATAAAAATCAATAGGAAAAATAATACTTGTCAAGGAATTTACTCTAAATCAAAATTATAATTATCAATAACAATAAGATCAAATAGTAAATGTAAAATTAGTCAAGCATTAACATAAAGAAGATGTCAAGCTGTTCTAAAAAGATAATAAGAAACTGAGATAGGAGAAAGCGGGCAGAGTTGACTAATAACCGCCACCCTCCGGAAGCAGAACGTTAAAACATAACATAACAAACATAACACCCTCCGGAAACGGAACGTTAAAACATAACAATGCATGATAAATCACACTTGTAAACGCAAAGATAACCCGCACACGTAAGCAAAAAGATTGCATTATGTAAGCTCTGTAAAAATGTATAAATACCAACATGTATACCCAATAAATTTACAGCTGCTTCCTTCATCACATGCTGTGTGGCAGTCTGTCATTTTTCCTGCGCCGACCTCTCAACTTTCCTCGTTCCTTCTCCCTCCACTCCCTCGGACTGAAGCCCACCGACAGGGCGGTCCATTGCAGGTGGCGCCCGAACAGGGACCTGAAGGACAGGTAATCTTCTCTCTCTTTCTTTCTTTTTCAAGGTTGAGGGCGGCTCTTACCAGGGAGCTGCAGTCCTGCCAGTAAAGGCTGACCGGTTAAGTGTAAGCAATCACAGGATCCATGGGGCACGCATTAACTAAGGAAGAAAAAATCTTGAGTACTATGTTGCAGCGTTTGTTGGCAAAGAACGGGTTCAATGTGTCCCTCAAACGGTTGGAGGAGCTTATACATTTTCTTATTAAGCAAGGTACGGAGGAGCCGTACCAAGACTTTATTTCAAGGCTGGAAGAAGCCATTAACAGAATGCTCCCCCCGTCTGAGGGCACATCACTGTTGCTCAAACAGTTAGAAGCATGCATAGATGCCTCACCAGCTATAGTCCAGGGTATGGCCTATGCTGCAGCAATGCAAGGACAGAAATTCAGCGCCTATATTAAAAATACCTTCAATAAGGGAGGTAAGGGGCCGAGAGCTCCTGCTGACACTTGCTACAATTGTGGCAAGCCAGGTCACATGCAGAAGGACTGTAAACAGTCCCATGCCAATAAGCCGAGGGGGGAACAGCCCGGCTTATGCCCTCGTTGTAAGAAGGGGCGACATTAGAGAAATGAATGTAAATCAAAATTTCATAAGAATGGAACCCCCTTAAATAACAAGGGAGACACTGATCCTGAGGATCAGGACGTACAGAGATCAAAAAACTAGATAAGGGGCATTCTCCCAGCCCAGGCCCCAAGGGAGAACAGGCTGTAGCTTGTAACACACAGCCTTTATCTACATTGAATCCTCAAGCCCCTGAATTTACTATTCATGACCTTTCACGGGGCACTCCTGAAAGTGCAGGTTTAAATTTAGCAAATGAAAAGAATGTCTTATTATCCAAATGGGACGGTGTTACTTTAATCCCCACTGCAATGAAAAGGCAACTTTTACCTGGAACGGTTGGAATTATAATTAGTAGAAGTTCAAATTATACTAAAAACTTTGAAGTTATTCCAGAAGTAGTTAACTCAGATTCGGAAAAGACAACGCAGAAGGAGGCGCCAGCAGCTACTACAAGATCTCACCCGCCGCTTGAAGAAAATGAAAGTACACTCGCCGATAGCAAACAAAACCACCAGGCGCATTTCCACTGGCTCCAAGACAGCTGAAAAAGCCCAGCAGAGAAGGAAGCTGGGGGCCCCCCTGCCCTTCGTGGGGCGGGCCTGCCTCCCAAGTGTTACAGCCCCCAGACAGCAGCACTGGCAAAATCCCAAGGGTGAGATTTAGAACCTTTATTATTGGCCCTTTGCCACTAGTAATTTGTATAAATAAGAAAAATATTTTTACAAACTGAATCTTTGTCAACGGATAAAATTCTTGCCTTTTAAACCTTCTAATTATCAGTTTAGCTGAGTGAATAAGTGACTTCATAGTAAACTAGGATCCTGTTTGGTGGAAAGTGAGTTTTTGAGAGTAAGAGAAATTAAACAGAAAGGAGAATAACATTGTGTAAAGAAAGAATCTTGTGTGATAAATTTTGTCCTAAAACAGAATAGTTATGTAAGAAAGTAAAAGGCAGGGCAAAAGTTCAAGAAAGTTTAGAATGTTTGTAGATGGTCTGTGCAGGTTAAATGAAGCTCATAAAAGAGAATTTGTGAAAGAATTTACATGTGATCCAGTTAACTATGTATTTCCTTTAAAATCTTTTAACTTGTAAAAATAACTAATTGTATTGCGTCCTTTAATATTCAACATGATAAACAAGTAAATGTTATGTTAACTATAAAAAAACCTTCTTATGTGATATTACCTGTAAATCTACAAAGCAATCCATAATATGATAATACAGCATTACAAGTGTTAGAAACACTTAATGAATTAATTAGACCCAAAAGATTTGTACCAGCTTTAATTTTAGGCATTGCAGCTTTAATTTCTATAATCACTACTTTTGCTGTAACTACTACAACTTTAGTACAACAAATACATACAACATACTATGTCAATACTCTTAGCAATAATATAACTTTAACATTAATGACACAAGCTAATATGGATAATAAGCTTAAAACTAAATTAAATGTGTTAAAAAAGGATAGTCTTAACTTTAGGTCAGAACATTAAGTACATACAACAGAAACTACAAACAAAGTGTCATTCAGCATTTCAGGCCATTTGCATTACACCTTTACCATACAACATGTCTGAATCATGGAGTAAAGTGCAAGCACATTTACAAGGTGTTTGGAGAGACAATGATATAACACATGATTTACACGGCTTACAACAAGATATTACAGCCCTAAGTCAAGCTCACTTGCCAGTAACTTCTCTTAATACATTAGCCCAATCTTTAACTAATGGGTTTAAAGCACTCAATCCTCTTAACTGGATCCAGTATGTTGTGCTCATAGCTATTATTAGCTGGCTGTTATTTTGTGTTATGTTGTTGTTACCATGTCTCATACGGTGTCTGTTTTCCTCTATTATCTCTATACGCCAAGAAGTCTTTGAACTGCGGTTTAAAAACAAAAAAGGGGGAAATGCCACACCCACGGCATATAGCCGTAGTGAGGCAGTGCTGTCCGCGTTACAGAACGACGGGAAGGTGGTTTGTGCTCCCCGGAGCTTTGCCCCCAGCGCCCCCAGTATGCACAGCATCAGAAATGTTGCCTAGCATACTCAGTTACCCGCTTAAGTTTAAAGATTGTGGCTTCTACTCATGTGTTTGTCATCCTGTACCAGAAGTCTGTTTGTTCTAATAAATTGTCAATATGTACTTTCCTAAGAATGAGCACAATGCACTACTAATCCAGATAGAGCACAGCCTTGTGAGCTGCTAAACTCAGTGACACCAACAATGAGCACATAAAGATGTTTTCCCACCAGTGAGCTAAGACGATAAGCCCAAGGACATGAAATACAAATTATCTACACAAGTTACAAAGTCACTGAAACACATCCACCCACCATAAAGTCCTGTTCAGAACATCTTGTTTCACCAACTGTCACGCATAATAAAAATCAATAGGAAAAATAATACTTGTCAAGGAATTTACTCTAAATCAAAATTATAATTATCAATAACAATAAGATCAAATAGTAAATGTAAAATTAGTCAAGCATTAACATAAAGAAGATGTCAAGCTGTTCTAAAAAGATAATAAGAAACTGAGATAGGAGAAAGCGGGCAGAGTTGACTAATAACCGCCACCCTCCGGAAGCAGAACGTTAAAACATAACATAACAAACATAACACCCTCCAGAAACGGAACGTTAAAACATAACAATGCATGATAAATCACACTTGTAAACGCAAAGATAACCCGCACACGTAAGCAAAAAGATTGCATTATGTAAGCTCTGTAAAAATGTATAAATACCAACATGTATACCCAATAAATTTACAGCTGCTTCCTTCATCACATGCTGTGTGGCAGTCTGTCATTTTTCCTGCGCCGACCTCTCAACTTTCCTCGTTCCTTCTCCCTGCACTCCCTCGGACTGAAGCCCACCGACAGGGCGGTCCGTTGCACATTATTTCAAATATGTGTGTGCAGGTGTGTCCCCATTATCTATTTCAAACTTGGTTTGAAGACTGTGATACAGGGAAGGATGGACTCTAGGAGCCTTGAGTATATTCCCAGGGACTCATTTATCAACGTGAATCATTTTCATAATAGCATCTCTCAAAAATAAAATCTAAAGAGTGACTCTATGCCCCATCTCATCAGACTCTTCCTATTAAATACATGATAATGCAACTTGTTAAATTAAGACTTGTACAGAGAGATAATTCTTAGATAAGCCTCTAATGGTAAGAAAGTTTTTTAAAATGACTAAAAGTCTCAAGAGATTTTACTGTATTTTTCCCACACCATTCATTTTCAGTTGCATGGTTGATTAGATGTCTCTAATCGCCTACAAAAGGCATAAGAGTGGGCAGCAAGTTGTCAAATAACAACTTCAAGGAAGCATTTTCTTCTTTGAAAATAAAGAACTGCACTAAAATAGAATATAATCAACACAGCTTATGGACATGTAAGGACATAAACTAATGGCAAACTT
Source organism: Nycticebus coucang (assembly GCF_027406575.1). Taxonomy (NCBI): domain Eukaryota; kingdom Metazoa; phylum Chordata; class Mammalia; order Primates; family Lorisidae; genus Nycticebus; species Nycticebus coucang. Next base: position 8,378,233 of record NC_069802.1, read on the forward strand.
GGTCTCAAGTTTCTGTTCTTTCAATAAGTCTAGTTACTTACTAAACACAAGACGAGTCTTTACTAATAATGAGCTGTATTAACAAAACAGGAATGTCAATACTCAGAAGGTTTCTTGGAAGACTAAATGAAGGACAAATGTTTCATATATATCATGACTAGTGAATGTCATGTTCAATAAATAATAAATTTGATTTTAATTTTATATTCATATAAAAATAGTGGATGCATATGTGTATATAAATATATACAAATATATATTCAAATGTGTATATACATATATGTGTGTGTGTGTACACAAGAGACCTATAATTGGAAGAATATTATTGGATATCCTTTATCCTTCTCAATATTCTAGCTTTCTCATCTATGAGACCTCTTACATGGCAAGAATTCTCCATGTAACTACTTCATGTCAATCCTTAGCTGCAGGTATAGTCATGGTTTTGAAACACGAATTTCCTTGAATAAGTTCCACTGTTCTTTCCCTTTTTCTCCATGGTTCGGAGCCCCCTGCCATCTGCAGAGGGTCTGGCTTCCTCTGATCATGCTCTGGGCTACACCGGTATGAAGTAGGTTTCTGTTCTTCTGACACACCAAATTCTCAGAAATATCATTGGCTTATTTACGATATTCTCCTGTGCAATTCCTAGTCATCCTCCAGGTTCATCTTAAAGGGCAGTTCCATGCAAAGGCCAAACAAGATATTAAAATAAAGTAGGTTTCTTTGAATGCAGACTATTTGAGGCAAAAGGTTATAAAACAATAGGGATGAAATTAAATTATGAAACTGGAATCAAACTGAGATTTGTAAAATGAAAAGAGTGGTAAGAGTTGGAGAATCCAAACCTTGAACATTGCTTTCCATTAGGAGCTGATTAAAAACCTACTTGTTCAATTAAAATTTTATTCAACCAATAAGTATTCTGCATAGTATGTATGTGCTATGTTCGAGGACCGAGCATGAAAACTAAAATCTCTGCTCCTGACATTAGAATCTTAATAATTTTTGAAAAGATTTAATATGAAATTATATTTTAAGGATAAACATAATGTAATAATATCAAACACCTCAAAATTAGAAATAAAAACTATTATTTTCACATGGCATCCTGGTAACTAGCTTCTATTAATATTCTCCTTCTTTAAATGTTTTAATTTCATTAAAAATTAACGAATGTATATATACATATATACTAGCATATATATGTGTATATATATTTTCTTTACATTTTGGAAGAAATTGTTGACCCTGTACATTGAAAAAAAGTGGTACTAATAATCCTATCCTTTAATTTGTCTCCATGATGCATAACCTAAATTCTATCACTATATAAAAATTTGATTTTTATATAGTGAAGCTTAATAATATTTATTTTTGGTCTTATAACAACTAACAATGTTTGTGCTTGGTCCATTGAATTGAAAACTTTTATAATGAAAAAGATTGAACAATACTTGCATTATTAATAAAATATAAAACTAGTATTAGGCTTGGTAATATTTTAGATTTATACTTTTTTCCTCCATGTGTCCAAAGTGATCAACCATGGAGCTACCTGAACTAAATTGTTTCTACCTATAAGCAAAATGTATAATCATTTTATCATTTAGTAACTGTTTATAAATCATGCCACATTACTCTTCATATTTGAACAATTATCTGTACAATTGTTATCCATTTTCTGTGAGTATTTCAATTACCTCAATTTATGGTGTACTATCTGCTTTCCTTACATTATTTTTTTTACATTATCAATTATACCACATGTTAACTTATGATTTTTCTGTACTCTTTGGCTTCAATAAAGACTGACTATTCCTGAAGTTAATGCACACCTGTTAACTGGGGACTTGGATTTACTGGTTTCCTGGATTATATCCAAAGTTTCCTGGATATATTTTCCTATTTTTTGGTACAGACCTTAATGGTTTTTTGCAGTTTTTGGCTGGGGCTGGGTTTGAATCTGCCACCTCGCACCCTACTCCTTTGAGCCACAGGTACCACCCCAGACCTTTATTTTTATAAATAAGATATCTTAGAAGTGTTTTAAGGGTCCCACATTAACCAAATGTCTGGTGACTCATTAGAAGGACCTATAGGACCTAGACGCAGTCATATCCATGTCTATTGCTTATTAAAGTAAAAGGACATAAAGTAAGATCAACAAGAGAATAAAAGACATATTAGGTAGAGTCTGGAATAGATCAAGAATGATTTTCTTTCCCGGTTTAGAAGATGTTGCGGATGCAAAGACCATGGTCTTTTTTCTAGTGATGAAATGCAGAAACATGTGTGCAATGTGTCTGCCCAGGGAAGCCCACTTCAGATTCATGATACAGAGTTTTTAATGGGGGCTGTTTACATAGCAATTCTCTCCCTGAGTGATAATTATAAATTTTAGACTCACAGAAGGAAAACAAGCTTTTACCATAAATCACATTTTTGCATAAACAATCTAAATATGTTGATACAGCAGGGTTCAGTGCCCCAGCATACTAAACAACCATATCAATTAGTAACATAAGGAACATTCCAAAGCCAAGTTCCCAAATATCAGCCAATGTACAACCCCACAAATATGTACTTTTGAAAAAGAGCATCAGGCCTACTTTGTCAACTCTTTGCTACACAGAAGAAATTCCCTAAACCTTTCCATGTCTGAAATATTTTTGTCTGATATATTGTCTGGGTGCATAATTCTAAATTGGAAAACATTTTTGTTTGAAAGTAGACAAAATTCCAAGGTGGTTTCCAAGATTCCTAACCCACAGTGTATTTACCTTGTACAATCCCCTACCTTTGAGTAGGACTTTTGAATATAATGGGAATTCACTTCCATAGTTAGATTGTAATATGTAGCATAAGAGAAACTATTTTATAGATGGAATTAAGGTCTTTAATCAGAAGACTTTGTTTTTTTATTGTCGGATTTATTGAAAGTACAAAGTCTTAGATTACACTGATTATGTTTGTTTAGTAAAATCAATCAGGAGACTTTGAATCAATAAAAACAGAGAGTATTCTGGTAGGTTATGACTCTATCAGAAGTTTTTTTTAAAGCCTCAGGCCATCTTTGAAGGTAGAGATTCAAAGAAGTAAAATACTCTCATGGTGGCCTTGAGGAAGCAAACTACCTATGACTTATAGATATCCCAGAAGGGGAACAAAAATTCCCCAGAAAATGGAAGCACTTCTGGAGGATATCATAAATGAAAATTTTCTGAATATTACCAAAGGTTCTGACACACTCCTTTCAGAGGGATGTCAGAACCCAGGTCATTTCAACTCAAATAGAGCTTTTCCAAGACACATTGTCATGAACCCTGTCCAAAGTCAAAATGAAAGAGAAGATTCTGCAAGCTGCCAGGAGTAAGTGCCAAATGACCTACAGGGGCAAATCCATCAGGTTGATTACGGACTTCTCAAATGAAACCTTTTCTAGACAGAAGAGATAGGTCATCTACCTTTAATCTACTTAAACAAAACAATTTTCAGCCCAGCATTCTACATCCTGGTAAGCTAAACTTTAAAATTGATGAAAGAATCAAATCATTTACTAATATGCAAACATTGGGAAAAGGAAGAAATAACAACAGGTACCAAAGAGATAAAATAGATTATTTATGACTACTACCAAAAACTTTATGCCCAGAAATTTGACATTGTGGAGGAAATAGACCAATACATGGAATCACACCATCTTCCCAGACTTAACCAGAAAGAAATAGATCTCTCAAACAGACCAATATCGAGCACTGAGATTACAGAAACAATAAACAAGTTTCCAAAAACAACAGCAACAAAAAAGACCAGCTCTACAGGAAATACTTAGACTTATTCTACACACTGACCATCACAATGGACCACCAGCAAATGAAACACTCAGAACTAAAGGACAAAACCTAGCTTCCACAATGATGCAAAAGATAAAACTAAGGAATTGACTTTCACAAAATAAAATCAATATAACTCCATCACACTTATCAATTATCTCAATAAATGTTAGTAGCTTGAATTCCCCACTAAATAGGCATGGGCTAGCTGATTGGATAAAAAAGCATAAGCTATCTTTTTGCTGTTAGCAGGAAACATATCTACCCTTAAAGGACAAAGTAAAACTTAAAGCTAAGGTATGGGAATAATGGAAATCAGAAGACAAGAGGGCTTGCCATCTTATTTTTAAATGCAGTGGATTTAAAGCAACTAAAGTCAAATAAGACAAAGCCGCTCACTTCATATTGCTCAAGGGAACAATACAACGAGAAGACATTTGAATTTTAAATATTTATGCACACACCTTAAATGCTTCCAGATTCTTGAAATAGCCCTGAATTAGTCTGAGCAATATTATATTCTATAACTCCGTAATAGGGGACTTTACCACTCCTTTTCTAGGGATGGGCAGATCTTCTAAACAGAAACTAAACAAAGATAGAAAGGACTTAAAGGTTACCCTAGAACAACTGTGCTTGATGGACATATACAGGACACTCCATCCCAAAGTTAAAGAATGTATGTTCTTCTCATCAGCCCAAGGAATATTCTCCAAAATAGATCATATCCTAGGATACAAATCAACCCTCAACAAAATCAAAAAAATTGAAATTTTACCATGCATCTTGTCAGACCATGTGACAAAAAAGGTGGAAGTCAACTCTAACAAAATTTTCATCCCCACACAATGGCAAGGAAATTAAACAACCTTATGCTGAATGATAGTTGGGTCAAGGAAGTGATTAAAAAGGAAATCATTAACTTCATTGAGCATAACAACAATGAAGATACAAGCTACCAAAACCTGTATGACATTGCAAAAGCACACTCAAGAGGGAAATCCATCAGATGTGATGCCTACATCCAAAAAACAGAAATAGAAAAGTAAAATCTTTAATAACCTCAATCAGAAATGAAAAGGAAGAAATAACAACAGGTACCACAGAGATAAAATAGATTATTTCTGACTACTACCAAAAACTTTATGCCCAGAAATTTGACATTATGGAGGAAATAGACCAATACATGGAATCGCACCATCTTCCCAGATTTAACAGGAAGAAATAGATCTCTTGAACAGACCAATATCGAGCACTGAGATTACAGAAACAATAAACAAGTTTCCAAAAACAACAGCAACAAAAAACCCAAAACCCAGATGGCTTCACATCAGAATTCTATCACAACTTCAAAGGTGAGCTTGTATGTATACTGAAGAATCTATTCCAAAACGTTGAGGAAGAAACCTTCCCCGGTATGTTCTATGAAGCAAACATCACTTTGATTCCAGAACCAGGAAAAGAACCACCTAAAAAGGAGAACTACAGACCGATTTCACTAATGAATATTGATGACAAAATACTCAACAAAATCTTAGCTAATAGATTGTAGCTACTCATTAAACAATTATACAATACTATCAAGTAGGCTTCATCCAAGGGATTTAAGCTTAGTTTAACATACACAAATCCATAAGAGTGATAAATCATATAAATAGAAGCAAAAACAAAGACCATATGATCCTTTTAATAAATGCATAAAAAGCATTTGACAGATTTCAGCATCCTTTTCTAGCAAGAACACTTAAGAAAATAGGCATAGGTGGCACATTTCTTTAACTGATTGAAGCTGTCTAGGGCAAACCCACAGCTAACATCACACTAAATGGATTAAAACTGAAAGCTTTGCCACTTAGAACTGGAACCATACAAGGATGTCCTCTATCGCCACTATTATTCAACATAGTTCTGGAAGTTCTACCCAATGGAATCAGGCAAGAGAAGTATATAAAGGGCATCCAAATTGGGGCAGAGGAGGTCAAACTCTCCCTCTTTGCTGATGATATGATCTTATCCTTAGAAAATCCCAGAGACTTAACCACAAAACTCCTGGAAGTCATCAGGAAATACAGTAGTTTCTCAGGGTATAAAATCAATGTCCACAAATCAGTGGCCTTTGTATATGCCAATAACAGTGAAGTTGAGAAGCAAATCAAGGGCACAATTCCCTTTACAGTAGCTTCAAAGAAAATGAAATACTTAGTAATATACCTAACAAAAGAGGTGAAAGATCTTTTCAAAGACAATTATGAATCCCTAAGAAAATAAATTGCAAATGACACTAACAAATGGAAGTTCATACTATGCTCTTGGCTGGAAAGAATCAACATTGTCAAATGTCTATTCTTTCCAAAGCAATGTACAGATTCAATGCAATCCTCATTAAAATACCAATATTGTATTTTGAAGAGCTAGAAAAAATAGTACTTCATTTTGTATGGAACAACAACAACAAAAAAAAAAACATATAGCTAAGGCTAGTCTTAGTAATAAAAACAAAGTTGGAGGCATCACCCTATCAGACTTCAAGCTACATTACATGGCCACAGTAATCAAAACAGCATGGTATTGGCACAAAAATAGAGAGAGAGACATATGGAACAGAATAGAAAACCAAGAGATAAAACCAGTCTCTACTTGCCATCTGATCTTTGATAAACCAACAAAAGCATACGGGGGAAAAAGAATGCCTATTCAACAAATGGTGCTGGGAGAACTGGTTAACCACATGTAAAAGACTGAAACTCAACCCACATCTTTCACAAAAAATTGACTCAAGATGGGTAAAAGACTTAAATCTAAGACACAAAATGATGAAAATCTTAGAAGAAAATGTGGGGAAAACTTGACGATGTTGGAATGGGGAAAGATTTTATGACAAAGACTTCACAGGCCAAAGCAACAAAAATTAACAAATGGGAATTATGCTGAAAAGCTTCTGCACAGTTAAGCATGTACACAACAAGTAAAGCAAACAGACAACCTTCAGAATGGGAAAAGATTTTTGCAGGGTATGAATTTGACAAAGGGTTGATAACTAGAATTTACAGAGAACTCAAATTTTATCAACAGAAAAAGAATAAACAATCCCATATACTTCTTGGCAAGAGATATGAACAGAACCTTTTCTGATGAAGACAGATGAATGGCTAACAAAGATTTGAAAAAATGCTCACCTTCCCTGATCATCAGACAAATGAAAATCAAAACCATCCTGAGATATATCATCTAACCCCACTGAGAATGGCCCACACCACAAAGTCTCAAAGGTCCAGAAGCTGGCCTGGATGTGGTGAGAAGGGAATGTTTTTACAATTGCAGGTGGGACTACAACCTAATACAACCTTTTTGGAAGGAAGTATGGAGACTCCTCAAAGAAATCAAACTAGCCATCCCATTTGATGTTGCAATTCCATTACTGGGCATTTACCCAAAAGAAAAAATAATCCTTTTATAATAAGGACATTTGCACTAGACTGTTCATTGCAGCTCAATTTACAATCGCCAAAACATGGAAACAACCTAAAGGCCCGCCAACCTAGGAACAGATTAACAAGCTGTGGTATATGTATACCATGGAATACTATTCAGCCACTTAAAAAGATGGAGACTTTACATCTTTTGTATTAACCTGGATGGAGGTGGAACACATTCTTCTTAGTAAAGCATCACAAGAATGGAGAAGGAAGAATCCAATGTACTCAATTATAATATGAAGGCAATAGATGATCTAATTCAAGGGGTAGTGTAGAGGAATGAGGGATCCAGAACAGGGGAGGTGGGAGCGGGATGGGGTCACAGTGTATAAGACACCTCTTTAGGGAAGGACACAATTACAAGTGGGACTTTACCTAACAAATGCAATCAGTGTAACCTAAGTCTTTGTACCCTCAATGAATCCCAAACAATAAAAAAGAAAGAAAGAAAGAAAGAAAAAAAGTCAAAAAAGTCAAAGAGCCACTTTGAACTTGGAAACACATACTACACTCAGGAATATTTATTATGTGACACCATAGGAAGATGTCAGTTCCAAGGAGGGCCCAACGCCTTAGGAAGACCTGTCAGTGCTGTGCTCTAGTGACAGCTGCCCTGACTCTTTTGCTTCATGACCTACCAGATAAGATGGCATTTTATGTATCTGTGGTGGTTAAAAATCATAGTTGAAGTCTTCTACACTTATGATAGCTGTAGGACATACAAAGTGTGCCCAAAAATGTATATACATTTTAAGAAATGAAGAAACAGCATTAAAAATATAATAGTTGATGCATACAGATAAAAAGGATGGATAAACGTCCCATCTGACTGCTGCAGTTACAAGAGATGCTCAACTATGGCGACCATCAGCATCCAGACACTTCTTATCATAGCAAACTACATTGACCAAAGTCTCCACTTGTGTGGTATCACTGTGGATACCGTTTCAATTACTTGCTGAAGTGCCTCCAATGTAGCTGGTTTTCTGTGGTACAAGGCATCCTATAAGGTTCCCCACAGGTAAAAGTCAAGGGGTGTTAAGTCAGGAGAATGTAGGGGAAGCTTAACCACACCCCTTGGTCTTATTCAGTGTCCCAGCAAATTCTCACTGAGGTTAGCTCTCAAGTCTCTGCATTATAGTCTTGGGATAAAAACTTCCATTGTGCTGTTTTAGGAATATGTCAGATGCTTGCTTTACTGACTCCTGTGTCACATGCACACTGCTTGGTAGACTTTGTGGCAAGTGTGTAAACCGTTTCAACACCATAGTAGAAGCAGGACTTGTTGCTGTGGGAGTCCTCCCAGATCTTTCCTTGTGCACATCCGACACAGCACCACGTGTCTCAAACTTTTATCATAAATGCATGCAGTTGTAGGTGGCTTGAAGTTTCCATCATATACTGACACCTCCACTGCCTTTATACTTCCACAGTGTTCTAGAATTTCAAATACCACCTCAGAAGTTCTCGTGCTCCTTGAACAACAACCATGCTTCAACCGTGTCCTTTGACCATTCTGCTTGTTGCATTCATTTAATCAAAGCCATCATTTTGGCAAACATGATACTACACATTGCTATTGTAATGAAATTCAAATTTGGAAAGTAATACATAGATAACATCTAAAATTTGTACACGTTTGGTACCCCGGTTTTTCTAGGATTTTGGAACACAGGAATATTTTCTATAGCCAAGAACAATGCTGTATTTGGTAAATACACTCCGTTTTATAAAAATTTCAGATGGATATGAGGGTACAAAACATCATTTTCACTTGCAAGGTAAGGTTTAAATTGTAGTTGAACTGTTCACCCAGGGGTGTCCCGTGTACTCCAACGCTGTGCACATTGACAGTGTTAGAACTTTCCAAGTGCCCTCTCTCCTCCCGTATAACATTCCCCTTCTCCCCCCGCACTAGAATATACTTGTGTTTTTCTACTTGTATTTTGGGGACAAGTACCACTAAGTACCACACTTAGTGAAGATTGAGAACCTGACATTAGGATGAGACACAGTAATGTGATTTGTCTATAATCACCCATGCACCATTCAATCCACTGAATCACCAAATTAGGCAGAAATAGAGACAGCACTTTTTTTTCTTTTTTTTTTTTCTTAGAAATATATATTATTATTTTTTATTTTTTTTATTAAATCATAACTGTATACAATGATATGATTATGGGGCATCATACACTCACTTCATAAACCATTTGACACATTTTTATCACAGTGGTTAACATAGCCTTTCCGGCGTTATCTCAGTTACTGTGCCAAAACATTTACATTCTACATTTACCAAGTTTCGCAAATACCCCTGTAATATGCACCACAGGTGTGATCCCACCAATTCCCCTCCCTCTACCCACCCCCCCCTTTCCCACTTCCCCCTATTGTTAAGTTGTAGCTGGGTTATAGCTTTCATGTGAGAGTCCCAAATTAGTTTCATAGTAGGGCTGTGTACATTGGGTATTTTTTCTTCCATTCTTGGGATACTTTACTAAGAAGGATATGTTCCAGCTCCATCCATGTAAACATGAAAGAGGTGAAGTCTCCATCTTTCTTTAAGGCTGCATAGTATTCCATGGTATACATATACCACAATTTATTAATCCATTCGTGGATCGATGGGCACTTGGGCTTTTTCCATGACTTAGCTATTATGAATTGGGCTGCAATAAACATTCTGGTACAAATATCTTTGTTATGTTGTGATTTTTGGTCTTCTGGGTATATGCCCAGCAGAGGAATTACAGGATTGAATGGCAGATCTATTTTTTTTTTTTTGTTTTGTAGAGACAGAGTTTCACTATACTGCCCCCTGGTAGAGTGCCGTGGCGTCGCACGGCTCACAGCAACCTCTAACTCTTGGGCTTACGCGATTCTCTTGCCTCAGCCTCCCAAGCAGCTGGGACTACAGGCGCCCGCCACAACGCCCGGCTATTTTTTGTTGCAGTTTGGCCGGGGCTGGGCTTGAACCCGCCACCCTCGGCATATGGGGCTGGCGCCCTACTCACTGAGCCACAGGCGCCGCCCATGGCAGATCTATTTTTAGATCTCTGAGTGTTCTCCATATCTCTTTCCAAAAGGAATGTATTAATTTGCATTCCCACCAGCAGTGCAGAAGTGTTCCCTTTTCTCCGCATCCACGCCAACATCTCTGGTCTTGAGATTTTGTGATATAGGCTAGTCTCATTGGAGTTAGATGATATCTCAAAGTAGTTTTGATTTGCATTTCTCTGATGATTAAAGATGATGAGCATTTTTTCATATGTCTGAAGGCCGTGCGCCTGTCTTCTTCAGAGAAGTTTCTCTTCAAATCCCTTGCCCAGCCTGCGATGGGATCCCTTGTTTTTTTTCTTGCTGATGCGTTTGAGTTCTCTGTGGATTCTGGTTATTAAACCTTTGTCAGAGATATACCCTGCAAATATCTTCTCCCATTCTGAGGGCTGTCTGCTTGCTCTGCTTACTGTGTTCTTAGCTGTGCAGAAGCTTTTTAGTTTGATCAAGTCCCAGTAGTGTATTTTTGAAGCTGCTTCAATTGCCCGGGGGGTTCTCCTCATGAAATACTCACCCAGACCAATTTCTTCAAGGGTTTTCCCTGCATTCTCCTCTAGTATTTTTATAGTTTCATGTCTTAAGTTTAAATCTTTAATCCAATGAGAGTCTATCTTAGTTAATGGTGAAAGGTGTGGGTCCAATTTCAGTCTTCTGCAGGTTGCCAGCCAGTTCACCCAGCACCATTTGTTAAATAGGGAATCTTTTCCCCACTGAATGTTTTTAATTGGCTTGTCAAAAATCAAATAGCGGTAAGTAGCTGGATTCATCTCTTGGTTCTCTATTCTATTCCAGATATCTACTTCTCTGTTTTTGTGCCAATACCATGCTGTTTTGATCACTATCGATTTGTAGTAAAGTCTGAGGTCTGGTAGTGTGATTCCTCCTGTTTTGTTTTTATTTCTGAGTAATGTCTTGGCTATTCGAGGTTTTTTTTTATTCCATATAAAACGAAGTAATGTTTTTTCAAGATCTTTAAAATATGACAGTGGAGCTTTAATAGGGAGTGCATTGAAATTATATATTGCTTTGGGTAGTATGGACATTTTGATAATGTTGATTCTTCCTAGCCATAAGCATGGTATGTTTTTCCATTTGTTAACATTTTCAGCTATTTCTTTTCTTAGAGTTTCATAGTTCTCTTTATAGAGATCTTTCACATCTTTTGTTAGGTAAATTCCCAAATATTTCATCTTCTTTGGCACTACTGTGAATGGGATAGAGTCCTTAACTGCTTTTTCAATTTGACTGTTGTTGGTGTATATAAAGGCTACCGATTTATGAATCTTGATTTTGTAACCTGAGACACTGCTGTATTCCTTGATCACTTCTAGGAGTTTTGTAGTAGAGTCCCTAGTGTTTTCCAGATACACAATCATATCATCTGCGAAGAGCGAGAGTTTGATCTCTTCTGACCCTATATGGATACCCTTGATCGCCTTTTCTTCCCTAATTGTGGTGGCTAAAACTTCCATTACAATGTTGAAAAGCAATGGAGACAATGGGCAGCCTTGTCTGGTTCCTGATCTGAGTGGAAATGATTCCAATTTAACTCCATTCAATATGATATTGGCTGTGGGTTTGCTGTAGATAGCCTCTATCAGTTTAAGAAAAGTCCCTTCTAGACCAATTTTCTTGAGTGTTCTGATCATGAAGGGATGCTGGATATTATCAAAAGCTTTTTCTGCATCAATTGAGAGAATCATATTGTCTTTGTTTTTTAATTTGTTTATGTGCTGAATTACATTTATAGATTTACGTATATTGAACCAGCCTTGAGACCCTGGGATAAAACCAACTTGGTCATGATGTATAATTTGTTTGATGTGTTGCTGGATTCTGTTTGTTAGGATCTTGTTGAATATTTTTGCATCTATATTCATTAGTGATATTGGTCTATAATTTTCTTTTCTTGTTGGGTCTTTTCCTGGTTTGGGGATCAGGGTGATGTTTGCTTCATAGAACGTGGTGGGTAGTCTTCCTTCTTTTTCTACATTTTGGAACAGGTTGAGTAATATAGGTACTAATTCCTCTTTAAAGGTTTGGTAGAATTCTGATGTGAAACCATCTGGTCCCGGGCTTTTCTTTTTAGGGAGGTTTTGTATAGTTGATGCTATTTCTGAACTTGATATGGGTCTGTTCAACATTTCCACTTGATTCTGGTTAAGTCTTGGAAGGTGGCGTGCTTCCAAGTATCGGTCTATTTCCTTCAGATTTTCATATTTCTGAGAATAAAGTTTCTTGTAATATTCATTAAGGATTTTTTGGATTTCTGATGAGTCTGTGGTTATTTCGTCTTTGTTGCTTCTGATTGATGATATTAGAGATTTTACTCTTTTTTTCCTGATTAGGTTGGCCAGAGGTTTATCTATTTTATTGACCTTTTCAAAAAACCAGCTTTTTGATTTATTGATCTGTTGTATTATTCTTTTGTTTTCAATTTCATTTAATTCTGCTCTAATTTTGGTTATTTCTTTTCTTCTACTGGGTTTGGGGTTGGAATGTTCTTCCTTTTCCAGTTGCGTGAGATGTCCCATTAAGTTGTTAACTTCCTCTCTTTCCGTTCTCTTGAGGAAGGCTTGCAGTGCTATAAATTTCCCTCTTAGAACTGCCTTTGCAGTGTCCCAGAGGTTCTGATAGTTTGTGTCTTCATTGTCGTTTTGTTCCAAAAAATTGGTGATTTCTTTCTTAATCTCATCTCTGACCCAGCTATCATTCAGCATAAGGTTATTTAACTTCCATGTTTTTGTATGGGTATGCAGATTCCTGTTGTTACTCAATTCAAGTTTTATTCCATGATGGTCCGAGAAGATGCATGGAATAATTTCTATTCCTTTAAATTTACTGAGGTTAGACTTGTGACCTAAAATGTGATCAATTTTGGAGTACGTTCCGTGGGCTGATGAGAAGTATGTGTATTCAGTTTTGTTGGGATGAAATGTTCTGTAGATGTCTGCTAAATCTAAATATTGGATGGTTAGGTTTAAATCTAAGATTTCTTTGCTCAGCTTCTTTCTGGAGAATCGATCCAACACTGCTAAGGGAGTGTTGAAATCTCCAACGATTATGGAGCTGGAGGAAATCAAGTTACTCATGTCTGTTAGAGTTTCTCTTATAAATTGAGGTGCATTCTGGTTGGGTGCATAGATATTAATAATTGAGATCTCGTCATATTGAGTATTACCCTTAACAAATATGAAGTGACCATTCTTGTCCTTCCTTACTTTTGATGGTTTAAAGCCTACTGTATCTGTAAATAAAATTGCAACACCTGCTTTTTTCTGATTACCATTTGCCTGAAATATGGATGACCATCCTTTCACCCTGAGTCTGTATTTGTCTTTTAAGTTGAGATGTGACTCTTGTATGCAACAAATATCTGGCTTGAGTTTTTGTATCCAGTCAGCTAACCTATGCCTCTTTAGAGGACAGTTTAAGCCATTCACATTGTTGGAGAGTATTGATAAGTCTGGTGGAATTTTGGGTATCGAGTTTTTCAAAGGTCCAGTGGACATTTTTAATCCTTTCGCCAGTGTGGAGGTTGGAGTTTGATCCGAAGTTTCTGAGTGAGTTTACTTTTGTGGTATAGGATTGGGTTGGTCATTGTGGAGGATAGGTCTGAGAATATCCTGAAGAGCTGGTTTACTTATGGCAAATTTTTTCAACATATGAATGTCATTGAAGTATTTAATTTCTCCATCATAGATGAAACTCAGTTTAGCTGGATACAAGATCCTGGGTTGAAAGTTTTTTTGCTTTAGGAGATTAAAAGTTGATGACCAGCCTCTTCTTGCTTGAAAAGTTTCAGCAGAGAGATCTGCAGTTATTCTAATATTCTTACCTTTGTACGTTATAGTTTTCTTTCACCGGGCTGCTTTGAGAATCTTCTCTTTCATGTTAACTTTAGTGAAGCTAATTATGATATGTCTGGGAGATGGCTTATTGGGGTTGAATCGTGCTGGGGTTCTGAAGCTGTCTGCTATCTGAATTTCAGATTCTCTAGGCATGTCTGGAAAATTTTCTTTCATAATTTCATGTAGAAGGGCCTCTGTGCCCTTGGCAGCCACTTCATCGTTCTCCGAAATTCCTATAACCCTTATGTTGTTTTTTTTCTAATTATCTGAGAGTTCTCTGAGTGAGTGATCCATTTTTGCTCTCCATTTCTCTTCCTCTTTGAGAAATTGGGAGCGTTCGAAGACTTTATCTTCAATGTCAGAAATCCTTTCTTCTGCTTGCTCCATTCTGTTACTGAGGGATTCTACTGTATTTTTCATATCTTTGAGGGCTGTAAGTTCTTGTTTCACTGTGTCTAAGTCTTTGGTGGTTTTGTCTTTAAATTCGTTAAATTCTTGAGACAATTTTTGAATTTCTCCTCGAATTCCTAATTCCATTTTATTAATCTTGTCTGCAAACCAAATTCTGAATTCGACTTCTGACATCTCAGCCAGTTGTTTATGAATGGGATCTTCAATCACATCTGCCGTATCTTTTCTTGGGGGGGGTTGATCTATTCTGGTTATTCATGTTACCAGAGTTTTTCCACTGATTCCGCCCCATGGTTTACTCCCTTTGGTTTTTCCCCTGGGGTTTTATCGAGGGCCCATACAGTGTTGTGGCCTGAGAAACTGGGGCCCTGTCTGGTGTGGTGGAGCAAAGTGGTTCTGTCTTGTTTTCATCTGGTTTCTGTTCGATCCTATTGCAACTTCTACTCTGGCTTGAAGTCTCAGCTGTGTGGAAAAATCAGCAATTAAGTCACCCCCCTGCCCACCTCTGGCCCCAGTTGGAAAAGGAGAATCAAACCTTCCTACAATCGTACACCCAGGGCACCGCCTGAAAAGTCCTCAGTCTATTAGCCCAGTTCAAAAGGTCCGAATCAACTGTCTCAATCGGCACTTGTCTCGGTTGGAAGGGTTCAAGAGGTCTCTGGGAACTGGATCACAGGGGCCTGGTGACTCCTCTGACACAGCTCACCCCAGTGCAGCGTGGAGTCAGGAGGAGCCACCCAGCAAACAGAGCAGTCTGGGAAGGTTGACGTCTCCTTCCCCACTTTGCCCCTCCGTCGGACCCAGTCACTGGTATCTCTGCAGATGGCTAACCCAGTTGCCTGCAGTGAACAGACACTCCAGGGGTTTGCACCTGCCTGAATCACAAGGAAGTCTGCCAGGCCCCCGCAGACTGCCGCTATCTAGCAGGAGGAGATGGGGCCTGACATCTTTGAGTGTTTGATGCAGGTGATGGGAAGGAGGTGTTCACTCAGGCTTAGCCCCGTCCCTGATGGATGCTGCTAACAGAACAGAAAACTTTGTGAGGTTCTGTCCCTGTTCCTGTCGTTGCCTACAGAAGACGGGCTGTTTTGAGTTCAAACGTCTTTGCTGCTGGGAATTGTGTCTGAACACCTCTCTGGGTCGGCCCCGCCCTGGAAGCTTCCCGAGTTTGTGAGCCGTGTCACCGGTGGCCTCCTCTGGTTGTCCAGGGAGACAGGGGTGTGGCCTCAGAATATCCAGAAGTGAGCGTTCTGCCGTTAAAGAAAAAACGGCTGTTGATCTACCTCCAGGGAACTGCTTCTCTGGTGTGGGCACTCAGGCGACCCTTTTCTCCTCTGTCCCGCGCCCCAGAGTCAGCACTGAGCAGCCGCAGTTTGTGCTGGGTCCACACCCCTTAAGAAATCCCCCAAGAATCAGAACTCTTGGGGGATGGGCCGCCAGACCCCGATTGGGAGTGGGGGTGGGAAGCTAGAGTTTCATTCAGTTTTACGCAATACTACGGTCCGGGGAGGGCTCCTGCACTGCACCGCAGGGAAGTGCCGCCAAGGCTTGATTTCCCCTCAGCAGAGTGCCCTCTCCTCGCTCACGTGTCCCAGAGTCAGCGCTGACCTGACGCAGCTCAGGCACTGTGCACTCCCCTCGAGAAATCACCCAAGGAGCCGAACTCCTGGGGGATAGGCCCTCAGACCCCGAGTGAGAGTAAGGGCTCTCAGCTCTCAGCGGGGAAGCTAGAATCTTATTCAGTCTTGTGCCCGGGGAGGGTTGGTGCACTGCACCGCAGGGAAGTGCCGTGAGGCGTGACTCCCCTCAGCCCGGTGCCCTCTCCTCACTTGCGCGCCTCAGAGTCAATGCTGATCAGTCGCAACTCGGGGACTGTCCACTCCCCTTGAGAAATCACCCAAGGATCTGAAGTCCTGGGGGACAGGCCTCCAGACCTCAGTGGGCGGGAGGGGAGCGCCGGGGTTTCAGTGTTGCCGGCAAAGGATTCCCAAAGTTTTATTCAGTTTTATGCCCGGCAGGAGAACGCCACGGCACCCCCATAGGGGAGGTAGGTCCAGTTTTTAGAAGGTCTCTCCCTGGAGTGTAGTGGGAGGGCCTTTAATTTCTGCCCGCTTGTTCAATTGTGGGGCTCTTGAGCCGGTCTCATGGGGGAGGGGGATTCCCGTCCGCTTGGTGGTGGATTTTGTACCTTTTGTTTGCGTCCTTGTGATCACAACTTGCCTCAGCGGTGTTGATGTGCGTTCTTCAGCCTTCTCTCTTGGTGAGGCTCAAGTCCACCAGGATACTTACTAAATTCCTGTCCCTTAACTCTCCTTCTGGACGGGAGCCTTTGTTGAAAGCTGGCTTCAATCCGCCATCTTGTCTCCCACCAGCACTTTTTATAAGAAGTGCTGCTGTAATAAATAGTTCAGATGTGATGGCTCATATTTCTGCCTTTCTCTCAGATCACAACTGTGGCCTAAGGAAAGGTCTCCAATGACCAATGAGTGGATGAGGACATGTTTTGGGCCTAATTTATAGGCCCATAAATAGGACATGTTTGCACTACTGAAAAATGGACCACTGCCATATTAGAGCGTCATTGAAGAGACATCCTTGAAGGTAGGTTTGAGGGAAATCCTTCCAGCAAGCAAAGGTAGGGTTATCCCTGGAGAAAGGCATTGATGAATTATATATACCAAATTCTTTCTTTCTGAAAGAAAATTTAAAAACGTTAAGCAAAGTCTTAAAAGGTTGAAGAGGCCACAGAAATCACCACTTATGTTTCTTATCAATGTCCCTCTGAAAGCATCCACTTCAGAGAATGTTCTCGGTGAGCAGGTGGGATAATGACTTCGCCTGCTTCTGGCCACAACCACTCCACTGCTGACACAGTCAACCCATTATTAGAGTGGCCATAGTGGCAGAGAAAGAACATATGCAGGATCAACCAGGTGGATCTTTCACATGAAGGCAAATCTAGCTATCATCATTACCCAGAGCTCAACTGGCCGTTTGAGAGACTGATGCCAAGCTCTCGATGCAGTCACCTGGAGCAGTAAGATATTTTGTGAGGTCTGCAACTGGAGGCACCTTATTTATGCAGCTTCTTCCACCACTATATTACTTCCCTGATTCAGAAACCCTTCATTTTATTTGGTTTCATGTAGTGCTAATTTAATTGAAGGTGGAGCACACAGTCCTCTTGTCTGTTCTTCTTACTGCTTTGGAGGTGAGAAACCCAAAAACGACTGGAAGTCAATTCCTATGGACCTTACTTTTTAACACCAGAATCCTGTTTGCTTAAAGTTCTCTCTTTCAGATGGAATCACGCACTGTGCATGTTATGTGGGGTCGGGAAGTCTTTATGTAAGTAAGCAGAAAGACTATTTTCAAGTTGCCGACTTCACAGAATGTCACAACAACAACAAAAGACAAAAAAAAAAAGAAAAAGAAAAAGAAAAACGAGAAAGACAAAAAAAGTCTGAACAGTCTGGAGGTTTTGCGTAACTTCTTATGTTTGCATACGTTCTTGAAGTTTCTTACATGTGCCTTTCCTTACTTCCTTTAAAATAGAACAGTATAAAGTTACCAAGACGTGTTTTCCTGTCTCCACTTATTATATTATAATCTCCCATTTTTTAAAAGAAACAACTTTTGAGAGCCTAAGTTATCTGGCGTAAATTATACCTGATGGCATTGAGATTTCTTTGGAAATCAAAGATGACAATTAAGATAATGATAATTAAATGACTAATGATTAAATATTAAAAGACAATAAACTTTAAATTTGAGACCAGTGTACAAAACAACTTTTCCAAGAAAAATGGAGACATGAACATGATGGTCAGTTTTTTATATGTCAATTTGGCTATAATGCCTCATTATTTTATGCAACACTAATCAGGTGTTTGCATGAATACATTTTTAAATGTGTCTAACATCTATAATATGCTGACTTTACATAAAGGAAATTATCCTCAATAATTTGGGTGGGACTCATCTAACCAGCTGACGGCCTCAAGAGCAAAACCTGCAGCTTCACGGAGAAGAAGTTCTGCCTCCAACCTGCAGGATCAAGTCCTGTGTTTTGATTGCAAAACTGCTCTGCAGATTTCAGACTTGTTATTCTCACAATTGGGTGAGCCAGTTCCTCAACAGAAAAGAGATCTCTCTCTCTCTCTCTAACTCATATTGGAAATTTATAATTGCTTCTATTTCTCTGGAGAACCCTGCCTGAGACAGTGAGACATAGCCAATCTAAGGTAGTTCTATCTTCTCATCATAAAAGAATTACATACAATGAGTGGCTGAGAAACCTTTGCTACTCCTTACTGCCACCTCTTGACTGTGGTCCTACCACACTCACTCAAAAGGATCCTTCAAACCACCCTTGATTAAAATTCTCTTTGAACTATGTTCCTATCGGGACATGTTTAAATTTTGAAAAAAATGGTGGAAGTATTATGTTACGTGATAAGAATCTCAACAACAGATGCCTCAGGCATATAGAAATCAATTATGAAAAGACAGTGTGTTTTGAGGTTATATGGGGAGTAGAAGAGACTCCAGAAATGAGCAGACAACTAACTGCCCAAATTTAGTGATCAGATGAGCAAATACGAAAAACTCAGAAACTTCTTCAATTAGGCAAAACTCAGAAACTTCTTCAATTAGGCAGGTCTCGGTTGTTTCAAGTAAAGGAGACATTAAATTTAATAATTATATGATAAAAAGAATAATTTTACTAAGAACGTATAGAATCCATTCATTACAAGAAAAGGACTTAAAATTTTTTTGTCCAGGATAGCTTTGGAAATGGTAGAGATGGAATGGAGAAATTTGGCAAGTGTGGAAACAACATATTGAGTTAAGGTAATGTTCAGATGAATGTTAGGAAAGATCTAAAGTGAATGAGACCAAATACCTTATCCCAGGTACCAGGTAATGAAACAGGGGTTGATACAGTTTAGGAGGATTAAGACAGTTACAGAGAAACCTTAATCCAAACATCACAATAATTACAGATTCTCCAGTCTATACAGAATAAAAGGCAGCAAGAACAAATGCAATGTTCTCAGAGTGGAGTTAATATTTAAGAACCATGAAAATAGATAAATTAACAGAAGGTCCTGCAATTTCCAGAACTCTGAGTATCATCATTGGAAGCTTTGATGACCCTTCTGAGTGAGGCCAAAGGTTGAATAATGGATCTAAAATTGATTACAAATTAAAATTACCAATGAGATAATGTGCATGAATTTTCTTCCATAATAGTAATACTATTTTTCAGTTACTTTTGTGATTTTTCAAAAAAAAAAAAAAATGCCAAAGACATGGTACTCTTTCAAGTTGAAAATAATACTTTTATTTGTAAACTTAGAACAATTGAAGTTCTCTCATTTGTATTCACCTGCCAGACCACTTCCTTTTGGATTTTTCTGAGTAATGTACAGTATTGGAAATCGTGGCTATTTCCAGATTAGCTGAAGTGTCAGGGAAATTGATTCCTCTTTGGAGTTCTTTGCTGATTTTCCTATTGAAGTGTTATTTGTTTTTTGCCACTGACTTATCACAGCATGGCATCTTTCAGCCTGAGGAGGTTTAAGTAAGACAATAATTCCTTATAGACTCCCTTTTAGGTCTGAGACACATCAGTGGATTTCAAATTCTGCAAGGGAAGGATGTCTCATACGTTTTAAGTAGAAGAAGATCATTGTTTCACCACACAAAAAAATAGAACCACTTGGGTTTTATTTTAATAGTTAGACTTCTGGATTCAGATGATCACTAAAAGCTGTAGGGGGTGAGGGTACAATGCATTAGTGACTAGAAAGATATTAGGTATTGTTCCTGCTAAGGAGTTTGTCCGATAGTTCCCCCCCCCCCAACTATAGTTGGCTAATTGGCTGAATCTCCTTCCAGAGAGGAGAATTTGTGAGGCATACGACCACAGGACATTTACAAACTGTGACTCTTCACTTGAGAGCAAATATAAAAGAATCAAAATGTGGAATTTCATGTAATGAACCCTCAGATGGTAAATTCCATCTCAGTCCTGGTTTACTGATCTGAAGTGAAGTCACAAGACCCACATTCTTAACTGGTTTTCTATTCATATGTAAAAATGGTATTTGGAGAGAGACCTGGATTTTTCTTTACTTGAACATCTTAAAAAAATTAAACCCATGGTGATTTTGGCCTTAAAGACCATGGATATTTTGGATTATGAAAATGTTTTCTAAAACAAACCCAAGGTTTACAAAGTTTGGTTATTGTCACTAATTATTACAATTATTGTATTTGTGTGTAGAAGTTAGTATAGTCCAGGCTGAGCGAGATGGATTTTCAAATTCAGTTCTCGTGATAGCCTTTAAGACCTGGGTAGATACCATCATCATCTCTAATTTAAAGGTAAGAACATGAAGAACCAAAGAAGGGATCTGGTAAAAAAGACAGTAGAACTCAGTGGTGGAGCTAAAAGGACTCAATTCATGTGTCACAAATAATAGAATTTTAAATTATGTCTGAGTGATGATTGACTGAGAGGAGTGTTATGATACCTGTTAACATTTGGAAAGACAAGCCAAATTCATCTTTTACTGGAAGACCTTTTTTTCATTTATCGAACATTTCATAACATCCTACCCGGCAAGTCCCACTCCACTGAACTCTTGGTGCAGATAATGATGGCCCAGTAATCCCTCTTCTGCAACTTCAGGCTATGTGACGCTCACTTGATTCTACTGAAAGAGAACTGAAGAAGGTTAATTTCACAGGAAACTTGTTCACCAAACACATAGTTCACACAGGGTTTTTGTACCCCTTCCCAAATCTCACCTCAACCTGTGAGTGTGGAGTCACATCAGATTAGATCGGGTATTTAGGCCACAGTTTAACGTCTGAAAACTGTTGGTACTAATCGAACCCCCGTGGGGCTGAGAGCAGTGTCTGAAGTCTGCTCACGAGGGGATAGAAGCCACGGAACAGGGGTGGCAATAGTGATGGTAAGAGACCCAGCGGTAAATGCAAAATATCCACTTTGGGGTAATTTTTCTAATTAATGAGATAAGAAAGAATCATGAAACAGAAACAAAAAGAGGAAAAGAATAAAGTTTCTCTGTTTTTAAAAAGGGAATAGAGAACATAAATCAGCTTATTGTAAATATCTTCTTGCTTGATTATCTCATTCAAACGTGTTTCCCTGGATTCCTGTATCTGCGGAAGCAAAGTCTGAATTTAAACTGCTTAAAAACTGGGGTGAGGAGAGACAAAAGTTGGTTGCAACTGAAAGGAAAGGAGTGTTGCTGGTAAACACGGAATTCGGGTACATGTAGAGGTAACAAAGAAATACATGTGTTTCCAGAGGAGTTTACATAACTATTTTCAATTTTGAAATGATTTTTGTATGTATTACCTCTTTTACTCTTTGCAACACAACTGAGTATGTCCATAAAGATTGTACATCCAGTGTACAATTTTTAGTACTGCTAAAAATTAAGGCTTAAAGTTTTGAGTCATTTACTTGATATCAAAGAGCCAAAACATATCAGAAAAAGAGCTACAATATTTTTCTTCTCATGTACACTCAGTTTTCTTATTGTTTTATACTCTGCCATTCACAGAGATACATGATTAAAGAATACTGTCCTATACTTTTGCTATAGTAGACCAGTTCTTAACTCATAAAAGAAAAGAATAGGATAAATGCAGAAACACACTTACGGCAAAATCATTGCTAGATGTTAAAACCCCCATTCTCATTTTTCTAAGACCTGGCGTTTTCAAACTCTGACATATTTCTAGTGTCTTTAAATGTAACCTAATATGGATTCAATGACTTAAATCCATAATAAAATAGATTTTAAAAAGACGTCAAATGCTTATTCACAAGTCATACCCAGGGATCTTATTTATTTTCAGACGCTGTCAATGAAGACTTTAATGAAAGATGGGGTAAAAAACAATAAACATTCATGACTCATTAACACACATTTTAAAAGTTAAAATGCCAATTAAGCTTGTGTGTGCTTGAATATGTACATGTGTATACACATGGAGATACACATTTTTGTCATTAATAATAGATTTTCATAGGAAATCATTAATCTTATAGTATTAATCTTCATATCTAACTCAGATTTTCAAAATTCTACATTTTTACATTTTCTTTGTATGTTGTAATAAGCAGCCAAAATATTTACTTTGATTTGAGAGTCTCACAAATTTTAAGAATCAATGTGTCTATGTTTTCTTATGGAAAAAATAAGTCTGACATTGAAAGAGTGGTGCTAATTACAAATTTAATCTGTGTGACTAATCCCGGAAACCTTAGCAGGGCTCTTTCTAAAAGACTTCAAGCACTGTTTCATGCTTCCTCACGTGAGGTTTGGTAAATTATTAGGTAATATATCTGTTGACACTGCAGGTGAAGATTTTTTCCTCAAGTTGCCCTTCCCTGTGCTATATTTTCTTCAGTTATAGGCATAAATTATTGCTTTAAAGTGTCAAGATTCTCCACACTGACTAGAAAAGATGTTTCTCAGTCATAGTTCCATCCTTGTGACTGCTAAAATTATGCAAGAACATATATTCCCCAGACTTATTTCTAAACATCACTTGGTTATTTTTTCATTGTCATATATAATCCTAAGAAAAATAGACTTTTTAAAAATATCTACAGGCCTGTTATCATTCAAGTCAATTTGACAGTTGTTTTTGCTCCAATCTTATTGAAGTGAATACAGAGTTTAAATAGGTATAATTATAAGTAGTTTGCCAGTAGTTTTCAAAATTTTTGATATTTTGAACAACTCAGCTCTCAGAAGATGCAAGAAAAAATGTTTTAAACATAAACCCCACTGAAATGGTAAAATCAAGATCATTTTGGGTATGTCTATGGTTATTCTTTAAATGTAAAATAAAATAAATCTAGTAGAACCGAGATGGATTCCTTCATTTGCTCTTCACTTGTCAGGTAGTATTACTCCAGCGTGATGAGCCACATGAGAATAATGTTAAACACCATTGCTCAGTAAGAAAACTCGAACTTCAGCCATATCTCCAGCAACACAAAAATGTACATTTATAAGGTTGCTCACGTGACCATGCAGCAGACTGTGAGCTGTATATCTTAACTCAGCAGGCCAATCAATCATTAATTAACTTTTTGTTTTTATCCTAACAGAGTAGTCCTTTTCTGTTGACAAGCCATCTCAGGAGATTCTATTTCCAATTTGACAGAATGCCAAGTACCCAAATAGATTGTTTATCTGAATTCGGTGCTCAGAGGCTGTATCTGAGATGTGGACCGCATTTCAACATCACAGTCAGTGCGAGTATGTCGCTCCACTTGAAAAATATTTGTTGTCTAGGTAGTCAAGCCTTGTCAATCAAAGTTAACCTAAAATGTTAGTTATTTTAGTAAATGCTTTCTCCTACATTTATGCAGGCTTCATTTTCTTTTTTGAGTGCCACCAAGGCTAAAGCAGAGATTTAAGCAGCGGGTTCACCATTAAAGAAACTTAATCTCAACTTAAGTCTGTACATCCTTCAGCAAGTTTTCACGAAACTTGTTTCTTCTCTTTTTTGAATTATTCTTGCTCTGAGTTTCCATAATTTTAAAAATTATTTTCTAATTAATTCATGTTGAGGGATGATAGTTGTCGCTGTGATAACAGCACAAAATATGGAGAAATATCTGGGTTGGGATCCTGTTCCTCCACTTCCCAGCTGGATGGCCTCACGTCACTGTGGCAGAGGTTGCAATCTCTACTGAAACGAGTACCGTCTTCTAGGCAATAGGAGAAGACCATGATTTTTGTCCCCTTGAAGACAGGAATACACTTGAGTCATTAAAACATAGGTACACACGATGTGAATTACTTCTGAGTGGGACTCTTCATGAGCCAGCATTTGACTCGTTAGGAACTCACATATTTGAAAAGCTACAGCCTTTGCCATCTCCCTTAGCCTGAATAACTGAACAGTTATACTGAGGAAAATTGCCCCCACAGGATCTGTAGCATCTTTTATGACCAAGATAGTAAACATTTATTCTATTAATATGCTTGTATTCTAGGGTTATTTTTCATTACAGCCCAGAATTTCCTGACCTGAAAGACATTGCAAGTTACTTAAACATTGTAATTTTCATTTTCTCATCTGTAAAAAGATGATACTAAGACCTAACCCTCTAGTGTGACAATTAATTTAAAATTTTACATTTAAATATTTATAAAAATGATTTTATTGGGTGGCGCCTGTGGCTCAAGGAGTAGGGCGCCGGTCCCATATGCCAGAGGTGGCGGGTTCAAACCCAGCCCCGGCCAAAAAAAAAAAAAAAAAAAGAGAAAAAAAAATGATTTTATTAAGGCATTAAAATAGCTATTTGTCTATTATTATGTATCATAGTAGGTGCACAGCTTCTTGAAAGATGGAAACTCTGTTTTCATGCCTAATATTTTATGAATATCAAAAATGGCCTGATGATTTGAAATTTATTTTGAATGATCTACCCCATAGAAGTAATCCTTGTGCTGCCCTTGGAATTTATGAAATGTCCTTTGGCCTTATTGACAATTCCAATATATTTAGATACACAAAATTTGGTTTGGTCTTGTGGGAATGATGATTGATCCCTCCATTCACTAGCCCAACAAATGTAATTGACTAAAAATCATGTGACCATAAGTTTCAGGTGTATTACCAAGTTACTTTAACTGTTGAACAAATTTTCTACTATGCTTCCTCAGTTTCCTCAAATAAAAATAAGGGCAATAACAATAATTAGTTTCTACATATTTTCTGTGAAAGTCATAGTAATTTATATCATTATAGATAATGATAAGTGAGGATAAGAGTGAAAGGAAAAAAAAAAGAAGCAACTAACCAACTTCAAAAAAAAAGAAAGAAAGAAAGAAAGAAATCTGCTATTGTGAGAGAATGGGGATTATAAAGATGAGATGTGGGAGGAAATGGATATGTGTGATGCTAATGTTCTAAGAAATCACAGTACTTAAGAAAATGGAGTATTGGTCACAAGTAGGTAAAAATAAAATAGGAAACCCAAAAAAAGAATGAGTAAGAATCATACATCACCTGTGAGATTTTATTTTGTATCTGTAGGATTTTCCTTTGATTGTTTAGTCTTCAGGCTCTGCATATGTAAATAAGAAATTTGGTAAAGATGAATTTAAGATCTATGCAACTATTAAAATAGAACACTTTGCTCCAGATCATAAACACAAATAAGATGCAGGGTGTGGTTTTATGAAGAGAGAGAAAAAATTAATAGAGAGGAAAAAATGAAAAAAAAAAAGTATGATGAGTGTCCAGAGAATAGAAATATATAAAATAAAATGTACAGGAGCAGTGACTGATAGATGTATATAGATATATACAAACCGAAGACATATCAATAAGCTGTTTTCTCAATACTGAATAATAAATAAACTACCTCAAAACTCAGTGCCATACAACAATAAATATTAATTCCATACTTGTGAATATATATATATATATATATGTATTTTTTTTTTGGCCTGAGAAGCTCTGTTTCAAATTGCAAATTTAAAAGTCTATTAGAATCAGTGTAACCTGGCTTATTGTACCCACAATGAATCCCCAACCAAAAAAAAAAAAAAAACTGAGAAAAAAATGTCTATTAGAGTTGGGTGGTCAACGCTGAGTTTGACTCAAGGCTATGGTTTGGTCCAAGTCTGTTGTAAATATTAATCACTTTATACAAGAAGCTATTCCAGACATGATTTTTCTTTTTGCAAGTTCCCAGAGAGGTAAATATAACAATTTATAATGCCGCTTACTGCCACAGCTCAAAACTGGCAGATTTCAACATTTTTTAATATTCCATTAGTTGCCAAAGGAAAAATCACATGGCCAAGTCCAACATCAGTGGGTTAGGGTGATGTCTTTCTTTGGGGTTAGTTATGGGTTGGCATGAATATTTGGTAGCAATGATGCAATTCCCACATCAGGCAAAACCGTTAAGTATGCTACCAGATGCAGCCAAGTATACATTTACTTTGATTCAAATGAAATTTTGATAGGATTAGGAAGTCTAGGAGTAGAATTAATTTCATACAGCAGATAACAGAGTGCCACAACTATTCATTCTTGGATATGTAACAAAGGGATTGACTCCTTCGTTGATATTTGACTTCTGGCAGCTTTTAAGATGCACTCATCTCTCTTGTCCTCCCCACATCTGGGCAACATGACAAGAAACTGCAGGCATTCTATTCTATCACATCAGCTCAAAGTTGTCCCAGTTCTTCGCTTAACCACCATTAAAACCCCCCAAACTTTCCTTACTCTCTCAAGATATTTTTTAATCAACTTGGAAGTCATGCCCTGCTCCTCTTAGAAAACCTTCCTGTGTCATTTGTGTACCCCCTTGATGTGTCTGTAACATCAATCTTAACATACAAATCAAATTTTAGATGGGGGAATCATCCTTTCTCCACTGTGGTTACAGCAGATGGGTTTTCAAAGTATAGTCCAAGGAATTGGGGAAATTTTTTAAAAATTAGAGCAACAAAAAAGTTATGATTCTAGAGCCTCACCTTAAAGTCAATCAATCTGAACTCTGTATTATAAATGAGCTACATTAATGATTTTGATACAAAATAAAGTTAGAAATGTGTTACTGAACTACTGAGCTAGGGTAAATCATATTTGTCTTCTATTTAAATAGTTTTTAGTTTGTTTTATCAGAAACTAGCTGGAAAGAAACCTTGATTCTTTGTGAAAATTATTGTACTTTTTCTTGAAACATTAAGCATGATTAATTTAAACATAAATCTGATCAAATTGGTTAGAGTAGTCTGTTTGTGAGAGCATTTAATCATGGCACTTAAATAACTACTCATATAAACTAATATATTGTTAGAGCGTGTTGCCTCCAGTGGAGTTTAACATCCAGAAGAGGATGAACCTTGTTTCTCTGGCTCACCACAGCATTTCTGGTGTATCACAATGCCTGACGTAAGGTAGCTCACTTAACACAGTAGAACCTACAGAGTTAAGCACCTCCCCACACTGACCACCTCCTGAAGTTTAATTTTTATAGACTAAACATGCGGCACATGTACATATCAGTACAGCAAGGCCTAGTTCCTTAAGTTGACCACCTCCATACGCTGACCAGTTCTCACAGCCCCTTGGGTTGCCAACTTACAGAAGTTCTTCTGTGTATACTGATTGTCAGAAAGAATGTAAGGGTGCAAGAACGAAAGAAAAAGGAAGGAAAAATGAAGGAGGGGATGAAGAAAAGGAGAAAAAAAAATTTTTAAAGGAAGAAGAGGTCGGACAAGGTGGCTCACGCCTATAATCCTAGCACACTGGAAAGCCAAGGTGGGTGAATTGCTTGAGCTCAGGAGTTCGAGACCAGCCTGGATAAGAGCAAGACCCCATCTCTGCTACAAATAGAAAAACTAGCTGGGTGTTGTGGCAGGTGCCTGTAGTTCCAGCTCTTCAGAAGGCTGAGGCAAGAGGATGGCTTGAGCACAAGAACTTGAGGTTCTCTGAGCTATGGCATTCTACCCAACAGAATGAGACTCTGTCTCAGCAAAAAAAAGGAAATTATTTTTATAAGATAGAATAAATAAATAAAATGAAAATAAAAAAGGAAGAAGGAAGAATAAAAGATGTGATCAAATGGACTGGGGTTTTAATTATTGTTAACACAAATAGATAT